>NC_081409.1:915592812-915898285 GCF_030272615.1 Cryptomeria japonica | reverse complement strand
ATGGAGGAAGGGAGAAGGCGAGAGAGGGAGAGAGAGGTAGAGGGAGAGAGAGAGAGGGAGAGGAAGAGAGAGAGAGGGAGGGAAGGAGGGAGATAGGGAGAGAAGAAAGAGGGGGAGGGAGAGGAAGAGAGAGAAAGAGAGATAGAGAGAGAGAGAGAGAGGAGAGAGGGAGGGAGAGAAGAATGGGTATGGAGAGAGAGAGAGAGAGAGGGGGGAGAGTAGGGGGCAGGAGAGGAGTGGGGGAGGGAGAGAGGAGGGGGTGGAAGGGAGGGAGGGAGAGAGGGAGAGAAGAAGGAGGGGGTGGAAGGGAGGGAGGGAGAGAAGATGGAGGGGGGAGGGAGAGGAAGAGAGAGAGAGAGAGAGAAAGAGAGAGAGAGAGAGTGTGGGTGAGGGAGGGAAGGTAGAGAGAGAGAGAGACCATAATGACACCATATGGAGTCCTAAGGGATCAAATGGTGTCGTAAGGGGTCATTGGAGACCATATGACCCCTTAGGATACCATATGACCCCTAACAACACCATATGGTGTCCTAAGGGCTCATAAGGTGTCCTAAGGGTCATAGGACACCATAAGACACATAATGACACCATACGGTGTCGTAAGGGGTCATAGGACACTATGTGACCCTTAGAACACAATATGACCCCTGACAACATCTAAGGGGTCATAGGGTGTCCTAAGGGGTCATATGACACTATATGATCCCTTAGCACACCATAGGACCTATAAACAACATCAAATAGTGTCCTAAGGGGTCATAGAACACGATATGACCCTTTAGAACACCATATGGTGTTGTTATGGGTCGTATGGTGTCCCGAGGGGTCATATGTCGTCATATGATCCCTTAGGACACCATGTGGTGTTTTTATGGGTTGTATGGTGTCTTAGGGGGTCATATGGTGTCCTAAGGGGTCACAAGACACCATATGACCTCTTAGGAAACAATATGACCTCTAATGACACCTAAGGGGTCATATGGTGGGCTAATAAAATGATATATTATTTAAAGTTATGAATAGAACATCATACAATAGAACGTCAGTAGTTTAGTTTTGATATAGCTGAGTTAGACCATTGTCAGCATAAGAGAGATTCCAAGTGAACAAACAATGAGTCTTCGCTAAAAAGCAAGTGTAAGAGCTTGATCTAACCCTAAGAGTACTGCCTAAGTTCTAAAACATATGATGCTATTAAATTTGCAAGGTTATAGGACTGATCTCGATTGTGACTATAGGAATTACACACTTGATTTCTTTCATGGGTATTTACCCTTCCAAGCCTTTCAACAAGTGATGATCATCATATACTACCACTACCATGCTTACAACAAACTTTAATTTCTTTAGGTGATAGGCGTTGTGTAACAACATGGGAATTCTCGCATACCCACCACTATCATTCTCCAGGACATCATCTGTGTTACTCTCCCTCTTTCTCTTCCTACTGGTTGTTTCCTTCTGAAAAACATATTGCAGGTACTCTGACTCATCATTTTGCTTTGTTGACACTATTTTCCACATCTTCTCTGCTCACTAAAAACACATTCGAGAAGAATATTATTGCAGGTTTCCTTGTGTTGTGACAGTAATGCACCTATGGTTATTTCATACCTTTCTTCCTCCTATTCAATATACACTCATAAATCCATCAGTCAATTTTCTTAGGAGAGCATACATGATAAAAATCAAAGAGGAAGTTGCAGACAAGAAATAAATTCACTTACTTCTATAGAAGTGCAAACATAGTTGCAGTAGGGTATGGAGGGAGGGAGGGAGAGAAGAAGAGAGAGAGGGATGGGGTATGGACGAAGGAGAAGGGGAGAGAGGGAGAGAGAGAGGGATGGGGTATGGAGGAAGGGAGAAGGGGAGAGGGGGAGAGAGAGAGAGGGATGGGGTATGGAGGAAGGAAGAAGGAGAGAGAGAGAGAGAGAGAGAGAGAGAGGCCTTGTATGCACTTGAGAGGGGGAGACAATATACACATAATATATTATATATATACATATATATATATACACATATTATATATACAATATCATATTATACACACACCCAAAATTTAAACAAACTTAGCACGTACACTCTATTTATAGTAAACATAGCGCATACGTGCTTCTTACACCATAAGTATCCCATACATGGTTTTTATACCATAAGTACCCCATATGCACTTTTGACTGTTTAGTCTTGGAAATAGGCCTAGATGACAAAGCTACAGTTTGGAAGTTTGATTTCCCTCCATTTCCCTCATTTTTGACGTGTTTTATTTTATCCACTTGGTTTATCGACTTTGTCATCATCAGGTTTCAACTTCATCAAGTGGTATTTCTAAAATTGCCACCATATTTTCACCCATCTTCTAAGCTTTCTAACCATATAATTTTTTTAAAATTTGAACAATAATAACATATTATTATTGAATTTGTTTTACCAGTGTCTCCATAGTTCTCACAGACATAGGCGCACCATTTTTTTTTAAACTTTTGATATACTTATCAAAATTTAAAAAACTTTATATATTATTGTAGTGCACTTGATTATTTACAATTAAAAATAAATAAAATTGTATTTTTGATTTTTTAAGTGCAACTTATGCTTTGTGCACGAACAAGTACCTAATTGTTAGGATGTGCTCGATTGGAAAACTCATAAAAAAACAAATACTCAACAAAAAAATACATATCTTCTAGTGCTCACTCTTAACTATCTTTCTGCCAAAGGATTTGTCAAAATACTAAATCTAAGTATGACTTTTTTGATGTGCACGTCAGACACTATGTTATGTTTTTCAGAAAAAATTAGGGTCTATTTTTTGTGCGTGAAGAATTTGACCCCCTTAATCTTATCCAATTTTGAAAACGTTTAGTAGTTTGGAAACTAGATTCAGAGTACTACAATATTTGTTCTTTGATTATCTTTATATCTTGAGTGGATTACTTTCAAATTTTGCCTCCAAGTTCATGTTCACCTAATTTCAGAAAAAAAAAGTGTCCACTTATACTCCCCTTTTGGACCACCATCTTTGTGCACTTACCCTTATAGAATCTATAAGAGGTAGTTAAGCCATGTCACAAACCCAAGCACTACACTACACAACACAAGGAGACCAAGGGTGCACACCTTACAACAATCCCCTCGCAGCGCAAGCAAGGGGTTTGAACCGATGACCAAGCTCTGATACCACTTGTTACAAGTGTGGTTGTTGCTGCACCAAAAGATTGACCTATTAATGCCTGATACAACCACTAGACTTATAGAATCCACATGGGGCAATTAATCCATGTCACAAACCTAAGCATTGCGTTGCACAACACAAGGTGACCAAGGGTGCACATCTTGCAAAAGTTCATATCATCAATCTTCCTACCTACCTTACCCTACTACCCCATGATGCCAACAAGATCATTGCAAGTTTTCCAAACTCTATCCTCATCCAAATCATCCATCCAAGAGTTAGCCTTGGCCTTTGCCTCAGCCACATCCTCCAATCAATTAATTTTTTTGATGGCCACATTCATCTGTTCAAAGAGCCATTTTAATAAGTTACCATGTCTTTGCACGTCCTCATGCAATTCATTCATAGTTTTAGTAAGAACCAAGATAGAGGTCAAGGGCCTCGTATTAGAAGAGGGAGGAGGGTTTATGGGGAATGTCTAGGGTTAGCATAAGTTTTAATAGGGGACAAGATTTAACATGTTAAAATTAATAATGCATTGATATTAACTAGCTAGTCCACTAAACAATCTCATAATATGGTCAAATCAAATAGGAATAATATTATATACAAAATTAGTTAGGTAACAATTAAAAATGAATATTTTTTTGTTTGCAATTATATTATAGAGATAATGCCAATTTTGTCGACTAGGAGAAGAAGAAATCAAGATCTCATTTGCAATTTACTAGTTCACAAGAAGTGTGTATTTGTCAAACAAATGAAGAGATCAAGAGAATAACTAGACAAATAGAAAGCACAAATTATTGACATAGACAAGTGCGAGATTACAAATCAACCTTAAATTGACAACATTAACTATGTATTAATAAAAGGAGGACTATATAGAATAAAAAAACTTACGTACAATATTTGACAGTTTTTTATTTGACTTATTAGCATTTCTACTCAATCATCTATACACATGAACCCAACTATGAAATAGAACCATTGATTACTTCTTAAGTTAGCTTGCAAAAGGTGAAATAGAAGTAATCAACTCATATAACTATGAACTAGATCCTGAAACTCTATATGAATTACACAAAGTACAAGACCCTGAGACATATTTGCAAAGAATGTGATTATCTACAGAATAGTTACAACTTGCTAAGAAATTGGATAATGGAGAGACATATTTTGTATACAATGGCTATCCAAGTGGCTAAAGATACAAATATGTCTTTGGTCAATGTCCATGGGAAAAAAGTAGTTGCATTTCAATCTATCATTACATATAGAATCATATCCCATCCTCTTCAATGATCTAAATTCACTTTTAGGACATTTTGAACAACTTTTAAGGTTCAAACCACAAAATCCCCTATACCAACAAACACTAACAATGTGTCAACTCAAAAAATATATGAGAAATAATATGAAGGATTGAATTATCAAATGCATGTGAAAAGGTAAAGGTCAAAAAATATCAATACAACTACAACATAGCAAGACACTTAATGAAAAATCAACTTCTAACCAACAATATCATTTCTCCAACTGAATAAATTGATTAGAAGTACTAAACAATACCAAACAATGCAACTAATCTAATAGTTCTTCATTGGAAAACTATGATTTCTAACTACTTTCAAGACTTTGTTGCACACATCTTAAAACATGTTCATTGTATCCATGTGTAAGATAAAACATAGGTGTTGAAATATCCATAAGAGATGGTTTATTCTTAAAGGTGGAATTGGATTGAGTTTTATAGAGGCCCAATCAACATCGAGACACATGTTAGGACAAAACATTTGAGTGTCAAGTTCAGGCGTCTTAGATTTTTTACAAAAAAGATGATCTATGAAATATAATGACCCCCAATTATCCTCCAATATTTCCTCTTTAGGAACATCTTTAGTAGGAGATGGTGTATTTGTCTAAATTGGCGAGAAGATTGTAGCAACTAACAAGGTATATTGTGCTACAATTTGTGTGTTCTTGTAGGCTTCCAAAAAAAACACTTCATTATTATATATGTGTAAGGAATTACATGATAATAAGTTTTATGATTCACTCCACCCTTAACAACCTTAGGCATCTCAATAAAATGAATAGAATTGATTTGATCTTGGTTAAGTTATTCAATTTTGGGAGAGAGATCATTGGAAACATTATAATGATGGGAAATTGTATTATCATCCTACTCTAAGGTATTTTTATGGTTAAGAAAAACTTTAGGAAAGGGACAATCATATATCATTAATATTTCATCTCTAGGGGGAAGATCATTGAAATTAAAAGAAGGCATGTCATCACTAGGAAAGCTAGCTACAATATCATCCCCTTGCATCGAATAATCCTTATGGGGAAGGTACATTTTAGGAGAAGGATGAACACCATTCTCCAAAGCTTCATCTTTAGGAGAGAGATATTTTAAATAAATGCTCATATTCTCTTCTTGCAACTATGTGCCCTCATTGGTGAAACCAATTTTGGGAGAGTGTAAATCATAACTATGAATGAAAGGGAGAACCAAGTTATCAATATGCATGAAAGGGAATATCATGAACATCTAGAATGTAACATGATATTTAACTAGAAGAATAAGATAAGAACTCCATATGCACTTATGATAAAACAAGAAACTCATATGCCATATGAAAGATATAATCAAAGTGATTTTCCCTCAATATATACAATGAAATTCTGAAGAAAAATTTGAAAAACACCAAATCAAAATTATCCAAAATATAACTATTGGGTTCACCAAAATGTAAGTTGGTGATATGGGGTTTACTATATTTTGCATGAAAACCAAGAATATTAGGCATATTCTACTCTTACATTAGAAGGGAGATGATCCACTTGGCTCAAGATCCTTGGGAACAAGGTGAATTTGATGATCGTTCGCTATGAGTTGAAAGTGACTTTGCAAATTATGGGAAGAGTGATAAGGCACCCTTTTTCAAAATGTAAGAAACTATCATGGATTGAGAACCTAATTTTAGGAAAGGAAATAGTAATGTAGACTATAAAGAAACTTGTAGTCAAAATTTGAGGCAAAAGTACAGGGACTCGGTCACCCAACTTGTCCCATTCCTATTAGTTTTGGCCAACTAATAGATTGTAGACTCTAGATCTCTCCTTGAGTAGTTTTTTTGGTATCTTTGCCACCTATTCCTACACACCGTAAAGAGAAGAAATTGTTAGGAAGAAAGGGGTTTTCTTAAGTCAAACATTGGTTTTAGAATTAACCTTGAAATAGGATGAAAATAAACTTGAAAGGAAAGTATCATGTTGTTAGGTAACATATAGGCTATATTTAAAAACATAAATGTCTTATACATTGATGATGCAAATGATTATTTTAAGATTACCATTAATGTTGGTGTAATAGAATGGATCCACACAAAATACCAAAAAGGAAATCGTAAAATACATGCTTGCATGAAGGTTGTTGAAGGTTGCCACAATGGATGCTTGAATAATTGAATGCTCACTTGAAATCATGATCTCTTTATGACTTGAAGATTGATTCTCAAAATGAGGGAGGATAAATTTCTTATACAACTCTCCCAAGCATTTCATGGTGGAAAACATGGAGCATGCCTAGATGAGAATATATTTCCTACAAAATTCACTTGACCATTGTGTGGACCAAATTTGGGACAATATTAGGGGGACTAGGGTCCCCAAGGTGACCTACTCCTGAGTAGGGAATCAAAGGCAACCATGCTCCCTCTAAGATGGTCCTAAATTGCAACCTTGGGTCCTAAATGAGGATGATATGCTAGAAAGATGTTGAAAACAAGAGAACAGTAAGCAGGGGGTGTGAATCAGTGTTCAAAAAATTTAAACTTTAATGATTTGATCTTTTAACCACTTAATCCAGATAAAGAAAAGTGAAGTGTAGAAACACAAAGCTAAGATAAAAAATACCATAACACAAACATTTTTATGTGGAAACCCACTTAAGGGAAAAAACATGGTGGGAACCTACCCACAATGAGATAATACCCTATTAGGAGTAAATGAAATATTACAATGTGGAATGCACATTCATTCAGGCTCATTTCCTAGAGCTCACTACTCAATTACAAGAAAAGGGCTACAACCCGGAAGGCTCATTTCCTTACAAAATTATTATGAAAGATACAAGAGGGTTTGAGCTATTTGATAACATCAAAAATGTCTAATTATAGTTCTGATTAAGCACAAAAACATATGATCATACTCTTCTTTGCTACTCTACTCTGTTTTGATATTCTGCATTATACTGGAGCACTAATCTTCCAACCGCACACGTGAAACTATGCACAATCACTCATACATGCTTCACACTCTACTATAAATATTACAAATGATCAAATCAATTGGTCTAATATATCCACAATAAAAAATTAGATCAATTCCATGTCAGTCCAAAAACTGTATAACACACAAATGAAACGTGTTAATCAAGTCGGCTCAAATGCGATCAAAACAATCAAGGGGACCAAAACAAAATGCTCATACGCTTCCCATATATTAAATTAACAACCTCGACCACAAAAACAACCACTAAAATAACTCTACATGATCTACACACAAAATCTTCAGATGCTACAACCAATAAACACTATTCTACCAAAACAAATCTACCAGACCTTCCGAATTACTCAAAATATATCACTGAATGCCAAACCTAGAATTATGTATATCACACAACCATAATCATTACTGAGATACACAATAATAAATTCTCAATACAATTGAATCACCAACCACAACACTGTACATTCTATTGGATGACCTGTTGATGCAGAGAGTCTTGGAGCTAGTCCTATTCACCTTCTTGTCTTTCTTGTCTTTCTTGTCTTACTCAGCCCTCTAACTCCTCAAGACCATCCAATCATACTTGATAGGGGTTTTTCTATTTATACCTCCATGGTCTAATCTACTTTGGCTTTCCTCCAAGGTATAGCCTCTATTCTCACACAATTAACTTTTTCTATTGAGGATGCCACCTCAATCTCTACACACTTCCAAGGCTCCAACACCCTCTGCAAAGGATCTTACTTCTCCAACCTGTTCTATGTGAGTAACATGAACTTAGATAGTTTCTTTGATATATGTTAGGGGTTTGAGAACCTTCAAACCCATCACCAAGCTGTCTCAACCTTACTTGGTCTCTACCGCCTCCAAATAGGCCTAATACAATTAGCCCTCCAATGACGGTTTTCAAGACAGTTTGAAATTTTCCCACACAAGGCCACAAATAAATTGAATATTTGAGTACCCTTTTCAGAGTTACAAACAATATTGAATGATTACATTTGGGTTCTATTGGCATATGTGCAGAGTATGTTGACATGATGATATAGTGTTGTCATTGATGTCAATAAGCTGAAGAGAGAACTGGTAATATGCTGAAGAGAGAACCGGTAATATGCTGAAGAGTGAACCGGTAATATGTTGAAGAGTGAACTGGTTTATTGAAGTTAAACAACTAGAAAAGTGAACCATTATAATGTTTTGAACCGGTATATGGAATGTTTTCTAATCAAGGTTTAATATGGTATGACTACCAGTTGGTAGTCCCAGCCTCAGCGTTTCTGGTTGAAGTGTTTCGAGCCTGTGTGATTCAACCGATGGCATTGTGTGATGAGTTAACATTGTAATGGAGATCAAATCATGTTGCCATGTCAGCCTCATGCGCGTGAAGGATCTTGCATGAAGGGGATTGATCCTATCTACCTCAAGAATGTGCGAAGTCCCTGCAAACAATGAAGAATGCGTGATGGGTTATCACCTCCAAGAAGTAGTGAAGAACAAATGATGGAGAATGTCTTGAGATTTGTTCAAGACCATTGTATTCAAATGCAAAGTGTTCAATGGTCAAGATTGAACCGAATGAATTTCTCAACCTAAATCTTTAGGGTTTAGGGTTTATGCTACCGACCTATCTGTTTCCTATAAGGTCGATGTTGTGTTTCATGTTGAAGTTGTTGGCAAATGTTGTGTGTATCGAAGTGCAAAGATACGTGACTCTTGCCAGACCAGATATGAGAATAGATATCTACAGATTGTGAGTATAGAAGGAAGGAACTGAAGCGGATCTGCATTGGCATTGAGTGTTGTTACCAGATCATTGTAATACCTGTTGATCTTTAATCACTTCAACAGTTGGAAAATCCCTTAATAGGGTAGCTTTAACCAGCTTGGTGTAAATCCTTTAACAGGGTGACTCAAAGCCATTGAGCTCATAAATTCCTCTAATAAGGTAACCTTTAATAGGGTTTAACCCTTAACCGGGTATTCTAGCCATCCCTTAACCAGGTGATCCCTAACAGGATCGGTTCCCAATAGAACCTGTTGTAATAGTCTTTAACCAGACTAGGCTCCTAATAGAGCAGACTTCTAAAGAGTTCAAAAATAGCTTGTGGGTATTCATCCCCACAGTGGTTTTTCCCAGTTGGGTTTCCACATGAAAAATATGTGTGTCATGTGTGATGCCTCTTTCATGTGATGTTTTGTTATTTCCTGTTTAGTGGTGAATCATGTTGTTCTAGTAAATTATTGTATCTCTAATGATAGATTATCTATTTATGCATAAGGATGAAGTGGAAGTAAGGGAGTAGATTGTATGGAAAGCTAAGCTTTGTCGGTTTATGTCTTTCACAGTCTCATTATGTTTAACTGGTAGTAATATGGTTTAGACTGGTATTAGTGTTTGTTTGTCAAGTGCACTGTTTGCAGTCAAACCGGTTCAGGAAAAGTTTTTGTGTCTATACTGATTCACCCCCCCTCTCTCAGTACTGGTTTGGTACTCACTGTTCATCATTGAGTTATCAATTGGTATCAAAGCATCCTCCAGGTCCTCTATGTTGTAAGCTTAACCGCTTAAGGGAAAGATCCTATTGTAATGATGAAGAGGGAAGGTCCAAAGTTCAGTAGAGATAACTTTAAAATATGGAAGGACAGAATGAAGATATACATCAGAAGCATGGGTGCTCAACATTGGAGCTATGTTGAGAATGCTTATGTTATCCCTACCGATACTCTCACTGATGACCAAAAGAGATAGATTCAAGAGAATGAGCAAGTCATGGAAGCCCTAATTAGTAGCTTATTTGACATTGAGTTTATTGATGTTCAGGACAAAGAGAATCCCAAAAAAGGATGGGATGCCCTTGAGAATATCTATGGCGGTGATGAGAATGTGAAACAAGCTAAGGAAGAAAGCCTTAGGGGAAAGTTTGAAGACATGCAGATGGTTGAAGGAGAGACCATTCAACAATATGGAATAAGAATCAAAATTGTTGTTGGAGATATCAAGAGTGCAGGTGGTAAATTGGAAGATTCCACCATTGCTAGCAAAGTTTTGAGATCCTTATTACCGGTCTATGCAATAAGGGTTGCATCTATTCAGGAGTTGAGGTCTATAAACAAGACAAAGGTATCCCTAGACTCCATCATTGCAAAGCTAACAACCTATGAGCTAAATAATTATGATGGCAGTATTCAGAAGACTGAATCTGCCTTCAAAGCATCTGCTGCACCATCCAGAAAAGGTAAAGAAGCTAGTACCAGTGGTGAACCAAGACAGAATAGAGAAATGGATGATGAGGAGATCCTGATGGAATTTGAAGGTCTTCTTTCCAAGAGACTTCCTAAGGGAACCGGTAAATACAGAGGTAAGCTCCCTTTGAAATACTTTTCTTGTAACCGGATAGGACACATTGCTATAAATTTTCCTAATGGTGATAGCAAGGACAAACTGGAAAAGTTCAAGAAGTTCAAAGGAGGAAACCAAAGAAACTATTTTTTAGTAGTTGATGAAGGTGTCACTGATGAGGAATCAGAAGATGAAGAAAATGAAGATATTGTGTTTGTAGTAGTCAAGGAAGATGTGTCAGACAAGAAGGCTCTTTTCTCCGACTTTGATAATTCCAATGAGTGGATTATTGACAGTGTTTGTTCTCACCATATGACTGGTGACCAGAGTAAGTGATGCAAAGGATGGAGGATCTGGATGCAATCTTGCAAACTAAAGTATAATATGAACCCAAACCCCAACACTCCTATGGTGTTTCAAATGCTCAAAGTGCCTCAATAGGCTCAAAACTTGTCTTCACCTTAATTAGGTGTTTCCTCCACCTCCACACACATCAAAAAACTTCAACTAACATGAATCTAAGGTTTTAAAACCCTCAACTCATCAACTAATACAAAAACCCAAATCTAGCCCTTCACTAGGCCTAGTCTCCTAGTAGCCGGCTGGACTATTTTTGGCTCTTTTCACACACATTTCCCAAAACACTAGACAATTTTATGACTGATTTAGATACCCAATATCAACCTCTATCAACACCCAAAATATTGCCTATGGTTGTTTTGGAACAAATCATTCAAAAAACTGATGTCCCTAGTCACCATGAGGGCTAATTAGGTCACTTTTGTGAAGGAAGTACCCTCCAAACTCACTTCTAGGCTTAACCCTTTAGTAAAGTCTCTTTTTATGGTCTAAATCCAAGTATTTTATAGGTTTTAAGTTTTGGTTGCACTTCTAGATACCCAAACTCCAAAAACCTCACTAAATCAACCTTACAACTAGGGCTTTCTAGAAATCTCACTTTTAGTCACTTTTGAGGCTCAACCAAAGTTCAAAAACCTTCACAATTGTGTTTCTAGACACTTCAATGCATAAAATACCCCCCTTGTTCAATCAGATTCTCTGCTGCTACACTCTAGCCTCCATTTTCACTCAATTTTCAGTCACTTTCTTGCAACTTTCATGGTGTACACCTGCACTCTTCACTCCTTCCTATCAATAAAAGGTAAGTAAATTATTGTACATGTTATTAGGCATCCACCCTATGATAATCAGACCTTTACATTCATAGGATGGATCCATACATGCTTGGAAACTCACAACAATAGTGAGAAATCACTGGTTTTCCTAGGATAGTCAGCAATAAATGTAAATATGCAACTTTCAAGACTTCAAAATGAACTCAATACATGAAAGGAATAATAAATAAACCCCCAATGTACAGAAATGTTGACCCCTTAACCGATCAATGCAAAGAAAGCATGAATAACACAATATTTGATAGGAAATAAAGAGATTTTTATTGCTTTTGTGGAACAATCTGTACAAGTCCATACCAGCATCATCCAACCACACCAAAATGACTTTAATGACTTTATAAGACCTTCCCCAACCAACTCCAACTGATCTCCAATTGATTAGAGTGATTAAAATGTTTAAACAGCTCCAAAACTGGAACTAGCCGTTGGAAGTCCAATTTTTAAATTTAAACTTCAATTCTAATGCTTCAATCAACTAAAACCTATCAAATCAATGGGTTTTAATCATGATATGATCATTTAAAGCATATTAGACCCTTATTCAACCTATCTAGACTCCTAGGTACCATTAACCCAATTACATAGCAGTTTGGTCCTTAGGCTTTTATCGGGACCTTTAGGACTTTTATACAATTTATTAAAGTCATCATTACAATAGGCCATTATAGGCTTCAATACATTCCAATTGACTTGATTTTCTTCATGATTCCACCCTTGCATCTTCTTGGTCTTCATAGTCTTATAGGTTTGCCAGGGTGCTCCTGCACCATACTCTTGTCCCAAGAGTGATGATGTTGCTTCCAAGCATCAAATTGTTGTTGGCTCCTTAAAAATCTTGATTGAGGGATGAAATAATCCCCAAAAGTCACCTTCTTTCTGCTTCTCAAACCTATAGTCACATCACACATTAGATTAGAAACAAAACATGTATTTGGCTACTCTTGTTTAGGACATTACTGCTCATAACCAATCTGTACATCTGCTCTTCTCTGATCGACTTGCTATACCTTCAACTTCTCTTTCACACCCACATATCCCTGCTCAACAATAGGACATTTTACTGAACCAACTTGCACAAAAGACAAATCCCATAAATCATCATGAAGAGGACTATTCTTCCTCATAGTCTGCTGCAAATTAACATCTTCCTTCCAACCAATATCTTCTTGTTTTTCAACTTGCTTTATCATTGGTAAATGCTCCCCAAAACATATTATAGGATGCTCTTTCAAGACCTCCAAAGGTAAAGGACTCAATTTATATTTCTGACCATCTTTATGAACTATATATGTGTTATCAAATCCATCATGTATTGTTCTTCTATTATGTTTCCAAGGTCTTCCTAATATCAAATGTGCACAAGTCATAGGAACCACATCACATAATACTCTATCTTGATATGGACCAATAGAAAAATTCACATAAGCCTTCAAACTAACCTCTACATGCTACTATTGGGTAACCCAAGTGGCCTTGTAGGGATTAGGATGGTCAAATGGTACGATTCCTAACTTGGTTATCATATCAAGAGACACAAGATAACTATGTGATCCTGAATCAATGATTACCTTACATATCTTTCCTTTGCATAAACAAGTAGTTCTGAAGATTGTTACCTTTGGTTCTTGCTGAAGTTTCTCACCTTGCCTTACCATCAAGAAGTCACCTTCAAGGACAGGGTCTACTCTCTTTGATTCTTCTTTCTTCTCATCTTCTTGTACCATATTCACTCTTCTATCTCTGCCTTGTTCTGATTCAATCCACTTAGGACATCTGAATGATTGGTGCCCAATCTCATTGCAATGAAAACACTTACCTGTAAAGATTCCACTTCCTCTTCCAAATCTGCCACCTCTATGGTTGTATCCTCCTCTTGGTTCTGAAAAACTTTCTTTGCCTTTCTCATTGTTGCCTTTCCCTTGATCTCTATTACCTCTTCCTCTATTAGAAATACCTCCTCTTCCACCATTACTTGATCTTTCTTGTTTTCTTTTCACCTTCTCTTCTGCTCTAATTGCTAATTGATAACATTCACCTATTGTTTTCAGTATTTGTAGACCAATCTCATCTTGCAAGTTATATCTCAAGCCATTGATATATCTGGCTACTTTCTCATCTTCTTCCTCATATCCTCCTCTGATACTAAGCTTGTGAAATTGCTCAGTATAAGCCATTACATCCATCTCTTTTTGTTTCAGCTTCTGTCTCATCCTCTTCACATGAATGGTATAATTAGATGGTAGGAACTGCTCTTTCATCAAACTTTTCATTCTTGACCATGTAGACACTTTTGTTAATCCTCTTGCCATCCTATCATTCTGAAAACAAGTCCACCATGTCAATGTTGTACCTCTCAACTTAGTCTTTGCAAATTTCACTTTCTTCTCCTCTTCCATTTCTTCAAACTCAAAATAGTTATCCAAGGCATCAAGCCATCATAACACCTCTTCACTATCCATCTTTCCCTGATAGATAGGCAAATCAATATGAATCTTACCTCCACTACCTTGTACTACTTTCAACAATCTAACAAATCTCTTTTCTTTAGGGTCCTCTATGTCATTTGTTCGCTGCTCTTCGTCTGCTATCTCATTCAATTCTTCTTCATCATTGCCTTCTAGGTTGTCTTTCTTCTCTTCTCCTATTCCTCTCAAGGTTATCTATCCTTGATTGCATGGCTTCTCTCTCCCTTCTCCATTGTCTTTCTTCTCTTGCCTGAGCCTGTTGTCTTGCTAAATCTTGTTCCCTTCTTTCCCTTCTTTCCCTTCTTTCCCTTTCTAGGATTTCCTTCAACTCTTCTAGTTTTCTTGCCAACTGATTCTTAGGTGCCATAACTAACTTTAAAAAACCTGCACCAGATCTTTTACTAATGCTCTGATACCACTTGATGTAGAGGATGGAGGATCTAGTTGCAATCTTGCAAACTAAAGTATAATATGGATCCAAACCCCAACACTCCTATGGTGTTTCAAATGCTCAAAGTGCCTCAATAGGCTCAAAACTTGTCTTCACCTTAATCAGGTGTTTCCTCCACCTCCACACACATCAAAAAACTTCAACTAACATGTATCTAAGGTTTTCAAACCCTCAACTCATGAACTGATACAAAAACCCAAATCTAGCCCTTCACTAGGCCTAGTCTCCTAGTAGCCGGCTGGACTGTTTTTGGCTCTTTTCACACACATTTCCCAAAACACCAGCCAATGTTATGACTGATTTGGATACCCAATATCAACCTCTATCAACACCCAAAATATTGCCTATGGTTGTTTTGGAACAAATCATTCAAAAAACTGTTGTCTCTAGTCACCGTGAGGGCTAATTAGGTCACTTTTGTGAAGGAAGTACACTCCAAACTCACTTCCAGGCTTAACCCTTCTATGTAGTCTCTTGTTATGGTCTCAATCCAAGGATTTTCTATGTTTTAAGTTTTGTTTGCACTCTTAGATACCCAAACTCCAAAAACCTCACTAAATCAACCTTACAACTAGGGCTTTCTAGAAATCTCACTTCTAGTCACTTTTGAGGCTCAACAAAAGTTCAAAAACCTTCATAATTGTGTGTCTAGACACTTCAATGCATAAAATACCCCCCTTGTTCAATCAGATTCTTTGCTGCTACACTCTAGCCTCCATTTTCACTCAATTTTCAGTCACTTTCTTGCAACTTTCCTAGTGTACACCTGCACTCTTCACTCCTTCCTATCAATAAAAGGTTAGGAAATTATTGTACATGTTATTAGGCATCCACCCTATGAGAATCAGACCTTTACATTCATAGGATGGATCCATACATGCTTGGAAACTCACAAAATTAGTGAGAAATCACTGGTTTTCCTGGGACAGTTAGCAATAAATGTAAATATGCAACTTTCAAGACTTCAAAATGCACTCAATACATGAAAGGAATAATAAATAAACCTCCAATGTACAGAAATGTTGACCCCTTAACCGATCAATGCAAAGAAAGCATGAATAACACAATATTTGATAGGAAATAAAGAGATTTTTATTGCTTTTCTAGAATAGTCCGTACAAGTCCGTACCAGCATCATCCAACCACACCAAAATGACTTTAAGGAATTTATAAGACCTTCCCCAACCAGCTCCAACTGATCTCCAATTGATTAGAGTGATTAAAATGTTTAAACAACTCCAAAACTTAATTCCCACCAAAACTGGAACTAGCCATTGGAAGTCCAATTTTTAAATTTAAACTTCAATTCTAATGCTTCAATCAACTAAAACCTATCAAATCAATCGGTTTTAATCATGATATGATCATTTAAAGCATATTAGACCCTTATTCAACCTATCTAGACTCCTAGGTACCATTAACCCAATTACATAGCAGTTTGGTCCTTAGGCTTTTATCAGGACCTTTAGGACTTTTATACAATTTATTAAATTCATCATTACAATAGGCCATTATAGGCTTCAATACATTCCAATTGACTTGATTTTCTTCATGATTCCACCCTTGCATCTTCCTGGTCTTCATAGTCTTGTAGGTTTGCCAGGGTGCTCCTACACCAGTAAGTTTCTATCTCTGGAAGAGTATGATGGTGGTGTGGTTCATTTTGGTAATGATGCACCATGCATGGTAAAAGGTAGAGGGTCCATCTCTCTGAATGGAAGAAGCAGTGCTAACAATGTGTATTGGGTAGAAGGCCTAAGGTACAACCTTTTGAGTGTTGCTCAACTGAATGATAATGGACTCACTCTGGAATTCAAAAATGGAGTGTGTAAAATCAAAGGAAAGTGTGGTGAACTGATGGCTACCGGTATGTAGACCAAAGGTAACCTATTTTAGCTTAATGCTAATGTCAGTACATGTCTTATGGCTAAGTTTGAGGATAGGTGGATATGGCATAGGAGACTGTACCATGTAAACTTTGACAACATTGTGAAGGCCAGTAGGATCAAGGTAGTTAGAGGATTGCCTATGCTGAGAAAACCGGAAAATCCTTTGTGCAGAGAGTATCAACTGGGGAAAATGTCTTCCTCAACCTTCAAAGGTAAATCTTTCACTGCAAACAATTTACTTGATCTTGTGCATACTGATTTGTGTGGTCCTATGAAAACTAGGAGTGTGCAGGGAGATAGGTATTTTATGATTCTTACAGATGATTGCTCAAGAATGATGTGGGTCACATTCTTGAAGGACAAGTTTGAAGCCTTTGGAAAGTTCAAAGCTTTCAGAGCGCTGGTAGGAAAGGAAAGCGGTAGAAGAATCAAATGCCTTAGAACTGATCAAGGAGGGGAATTCACTTCTGATGAATTCAACAAATATTGTGAAGAGAATGGCATCAAGAGGCATCTACCCCCAGGACTCCACAGCAAAATGGCTTAGCAAAAAGAAACAACCGAACTGTGGTTGAAGCGGCTAGAACTATGTTGATCCAAGGAAAGGTTGTTCACACCTTTTGGAGAGAAGCACTAAGCACTGCAATCTACACAATGAATCAGGTACTCATCAAGAAAGGAAAGGATAAGACTCCTTATGAGTATTGGACCGGTAAGACACCAGTAGTAAGCTACTTCAGAGTGTTTGGTAGGAAATGCTATATCAAGAGGAGTGAACATCAGAGCAAATTCGATGCAAAATGTGATGAGGGAATATTCTTAGGATATTCCACCAAGAGTAAAGCTCTCAAATGTTTCAACAATAGGACTCAGAGAATTATTGAAAGCATCAATGTTAGGGTTGATGAAAACTCAAAGAAACCTGAGGAAACTAGTAGAGAGCATGTAGGAGATGAACCAGTAGTAACATTCTGGGAACCGGTTGCAAATCAGCCCAGTACTAGTAATTGTGCTCCTGCACTGGTGGATGTTGATGCTAATGAAGATGAGGATGAAGAAGAAAAGAAAGAGGAATCTATTAAGAATATACCTAGGTATGTAAAACTTAATCATGATCTAAAGAAAATCATAGGAGACAAAGATGCAGGAATTCTTACAAGAAAAAAGGTCAGAGAAAACTCATGTATGATCTCTAAATTTGAGCCTAAATCATTCAAAGAGGCACATAAAGATGAAGATTGGATCAACGCAATGGAAGAGGAACTTGATCAGATAGAAAAGAATGGTACATGGTCTTTGGTACCCAGACTGGAGCATAAAAATGTCATTGGAACCAAATGGGTCTTCAAAAATAAACTGAATGAGGATGGCACAGTGGTAAGGAACAAAGCTAAACTAGTATGTAAAGGATATGCCCAAGAAGAAGGAGAAGACTATGGAGAAACCTTTTCTCCAGTAGCAGGATTGGAAAGAGTTCGTATGCTTCTTGCATATGCAGCTTTTAAAGGATTCAAGGTATACCAAATGGATGTAAAATCTGCATTTCTAAATGGAATACTTGAAGAGGAGGTGTATATAGAGCAACCAGATGGGTTTGCCCTATCAGAAGACAATGACATGGTGTGTAGGCTACATAGAGCCTTGTATGGACTGAAGCAGGCACCTAGAGCATGGTATGAACGCTTGCACTCCCATCTTGTGAAGATTGGATTTGAAAGAACAAGTGAAGATAGCAATATCTACTTGAAATCAGAAGGAGATCAGATTCTGATCTATGAAGTATTTGTTGATGACATAATCTTTGGTGGAGATGACAAGATGAGTCATGACTTTGCAGATGAGATGAAGAAGGAATTTGAGATGTCACTCATAGGGGAGATTAAGTTCTTCATTGGACTGCAAATTCAACAAATGAAAGATGGAATCTTTATTACTCAGTCCAAGTATGTCAAAGAGGTGTTGAAGACCTTTGGCATGGAAGACAGCAAACTGGTTGGTACACCAATGGTGACCGGTTGTAAACTATCAAAAGAGGATGACTTAGCATTGGTAAATGAGAAGGAATACCGATCAATGATTGGTAAGTTGCATTATGTAGTGCATAGAAGATCGGACATTGAACACGCAGTGGGTATTACCTCTCGGTTTTAGAAAAGCCCAAGAGAATCCCACTTGGTAGCAGTCAAGCGAATTCTTAGATATCTTAAGGGAACTATTGACTATGGATTATGGTATACATACAATGATGATTTCAACCTGAAAGTGTTCACAGATGCTGATTGGGCTGGTAATGTGGATGACCAGAAGAGCACAACAGGTGGTGCATTCTTTCTTGGTGGTAGACTGGTCTCATGGATGAGTAAAAAGTAGAGTTGTATCTCTCAGTCTACAGCAGAAGCAGAGTATGTTGCATCTTTTATGAACTGCACCTAGACTATTTGGATGACGCATGTATTGGATGGCTTCAAAGTTTTTGTATTTGAACTGGTAAGTATATTTTGTGACAATACAAGTGCAATTAACATCTCCAAGAATCTGGTTTTACATGCTAGAACCAAGCACTTTGAACTCAAGTATCATTTCTTGAGGGAAAAGGTTCGAAACAAAGAGGTGGTACTGGAACATGTTTCCAGTCAGGAGTAGTTAGCAGACATATTCACCAAGCCTCTACCGAAGGCTACTTTTACCTATTTGAGAGGTGAATTAGGGGTGCTGCCCCTTCAAGAGGTAAACTAAAGATTTGTGCTCCACATCAGTCAAATCTTACTTTGCTATATCTTTTTAGGATTCATGTGTTGAAGGGTGCTACTCCTCAGGGGGAGTAGCATAGTGGAACAGGGAAGCTCGTACCTCCACTTTGGCATTGTTGTCAAAGGGGGAGAAGATGTGAAGTGGAGAAGATATCTACAGTATTAAGGAGAAGATGTGATGCAGAAAGAGAAGATATCTTTGTATATTGCCATCAATGCCAAAGGGGGAGATTGTTGGCATATGTGCAGAGTATGTTGACATGATGATATAGTGTTGTCATTGATGTCAATATGCTGAAGAGAGAACCGGTAATATGCTGAAGAGTGAACTGGTAATATGTTGAAGAGTGAACCGGTTTATTGAAGTTAAGCAACTGGAAAAGTGAACCGGTATAATGTTGTGAACCAGTATGTGGAATGTTTTCTAATCAAGGTTTAATATGGTATGACTACCAGTTGGTAGTCCCAGCCTCAAGGTTTCCGATTGAAGTGTTTCGAGCCTGTGTGATTCAACCGATGGCATTGTGTGATGAGTTAACATTGTAATGGAGATAAGATCATGTTGCCACATCAGCCTCATGCGCGTGAAGGATCTTGCATGAAGGGGATTGATCCTATCTACCTTGGGAATGTGTGAAGTCCCTGCAAACGGTGAAGAACACGTGATGGCTTATCGCCTCCAAGAAGCTGTGAAGAATGAATGATGGAGAATGTCTTGAGATCTATTCAAGACCATTTCATTAAAATGCAAAGTGTTTAATGATCAGGATTGAACCGACTAAATTTCTCAACCTAAATGTTTTGGGTTTAGGGTTTATGCTACCGACCTATCTGTTTCCTATAAGTTCGATGTTGTGTTTCATGTTGAAGTTGGCAAATGTTGTGGGTGTATCTAAGTGCAAAGATATGTGATTCTTGCCAGACCAGATATGAGAATAGATATCTATAGATTGTGAGTGCAGAAAGAAAGAAGTGAAGTGGATCTGCATTCGCATTGAGTGTTGTTACCAGATCACTTCAACAGTTGGAAAATCCCTTAACAGGGTAGCTTTAACTAGCTTGGTGTAAATCCTTTAATAGGGTGACTAAAAGCCATTGAGTTCATAAAATCCTCTAATAAGGTAACCTTTAATAGGGTTTAACCCTTAACTAGGTATTCTAGCCATCCCTTAATCGGGGCATCCCTCATAGGATCGGTTCCTAACAGAACCTGTTGTAACAGTCTTTACTTAGACTAGCCTCCTAACAGAGCGGACTTCTAAAGAGTTTAAAAACAACTTGTGGGTATTCATCCCTGCTGTGGTTTTTCCCAGTTGGGTTTCCACATGAAAAATATGTGTGTCATGTGTGATGCCTCTTTCATGTGATGTTTTGTTATTTCTTGTTTAGTGGTGAATCATGTTGTTCTAGTAAATTATTGTATCTTTGATGATAGATTATTTGTTTATGCATAAGGATGAAGTGGAAGTGAGGGAGTAGATTGTATGGAAAGCTAAGTGTTGTCGGTTTATGTCTTTCACAGTCTCATTATGTTTAACCGATAGTAATCTAGTTTAGACCAGTATTAGTGTTTGTCTGTCAAGTGCACTGTTTGCAGTCAAACCAGTTAAGGAAAAGTTTTTGTGTCTGTACTAATTCACCCCCCCTCTCAGTACCGGTTTGGTACTCACTGTTCATCATTGAGTTATCAGGTTCTCCTTACACATATGGGAACCAAAATTGTCCTATTTTTAAGGGTTTATACCTACCCAGGTGACTCACAAATTTGGTCTTAAAAACCTTCACCAATCAAATCATCTGCAAAAATCAATTAGGGATTCTTTAAGGAAATTTAAATTTATTTCCAACCATGTCTCATTTTTGGCTCCATAAATCCATATGTGCTCTTAACACACACATCTCTTGTTTTCCTGGACTCACCAACTCCTAGATGTGAGCCTAGGGTTTCATTGTAGCTCCTCCACAAAGGCTTGCAAAATCACACAACCTATTATAAACCTATTTATATACTCTAACCTATCTTTCCACATGATTACAACTAGTGCCATTAATGGATGTGCAGGTTAGAGCCATTTTCCCTTAAACCCTACTTTGCAAGGGTTTTCCACCTAGTCACAGAGAATGGATTAGATCTCTACAACCAAATACAATCAGAATTGCTAATTTACCTTGTTGGAAATATTTTTCAACAAACTCTTATTCCTTGCAATGAGATACTTCTAACGGGTCCATGCTGGACCGTACAATGCAATCAAAAACAAAGAAAACCATCAAAACAGTGAAAAGACAAGATTTCTTCTTGCAACAAAAACTTGCTTTTGCATTCCAGATCCTCTAACCCGTACAATGAAGTTTTTTTTGGCTTATATGCTCATGATTTAGTTGTTTGAACCAACTTTGCAACACAAATCAACAAAAATGCAACTTTTGTAAAATGTTGCAAAATGTTGCTCAACAACGTTTACATTTTTTATCACTTGGGATGTATCTTTGCATTCTTGTCTATTACAAGGACCCCAAAGGACCTCTAAGCATCCTAGAAGAACTAAAACAAAATATTAAACCCCTATTACATGATGACTCTGATTCAAAGTACTACACCTGTGATCAACATCAACATTACAACTTCTAGGATATCAACATCCTGAACACAACAAAAGCTTGGACAACTCAACCATGACTTCCTGGAGTCCCAAATGGTTAGTTCATTATTATAACCTGAAAGACACATAAAAAGACTTAATAAAAAAATAAAATTTTCTTGGAGTGATAGGTGCCCTACACCATACTCCCTTGGGACAAAGAAATCAAGTCCCTTGAGTTAAGAGGTTTGCAATCTCTACTCCATGTTGAAGTATATCTGATTCTGACATCCACATAGAATCTGATTTAGGTAGCCAACCCACTTGACAAGATAATGCTTGTAAACTCCTTTCCTTGTCTTCTTTATCACCTTGGTGTCTAAGATGCTTTCCAACTTGACCAGTTGGCATGATGGCAAATCTCTCACCCAATCTTCCTTAACCTGTGATGAAATTTCCAACTGATGTGTTTGTGATTCTCCCTTGTATAGTTAGAGATCACATACATTAAAGATAGGAGAAATCCCCAAGGTGGGAAGGAGTTCAACCTCATATGCATTTTGTCCATATTTGTGCACCACCATGAGAGGTCCAATCTTCTTCATCAATAGCTTGGTTCACTGCCCTTTTGGAAATCTCTCTTTCCTAAGGTATGCTAGGACCAAATCTCCAATCTTAAACTACACATTCCTCCTTGTTTTATCAACATTCATCTTATACTACTCGAACTTTTGTTGTAAGGTCTGCCTTACATTATCATGCAGCTCTTTGATACCTTCTACAAAATTCTCACCTTGTGCACTCTTAGGTGCCATAGAACTGAGATATCCGAGCTCTAGTATTTCCCTAGGATGAAATCCATACACTATCTCAAAGGGACTTTTACCCATGCTTCAGTTAACTGAGTCATTGTATGCATATTCTACCTGACCGAGTACCAAATCCCAAGTCTGCCCATGTTATTTTGTAAGGCATCTTAGCATATTACCCAATGATCTGTTGACTACCTCTGTCTGACCATCTGATTGAGGATGATAGGTAGATGAAAAGGATAATTGGGGCCCAACTTTCTCCAAAGTGTCCTCCAAAAGTGGCTTATGAACTTCACATCCCTATCACTGACTATGCTGATTGGAAGGCCATGAATTTTGAATCTCTTTGAAGAAGTGTCTCACAATGTAGGTGGCATCATTGGTGCTCTTTCAAGGTATAAAATGTTCCATTTTATTGAGCCTATCTACCACTACATACACACTGTCAAATCCCCTTGGAGTTCTTGGTAATCCTAACACAAAATCCATACTCAAACATTCCCAAGGCCTCTAAGGTATGACCAAAGGTTGATATAGACCTACATTACTTGATGAACCCTTTTCTCTTTGATAGATTGTACATTGTTCTACAAACCTTCTCACTTCTAATTGCAACTTGGGCCAATGGTAAAACCTACTAACCTGCTCCAAAGTTTTATTTATGACAAAATGACCTCCTAGACCTCCTTGATGTTTTTCTTGGATAATGTTTGTCGTATAGAACATTGGGGAATGCAAAGAAGATGTCCTTTGAACAGAAAACCATCTTGTATCATATATTCTAAATAAGAGACATGTGAGGTGCTAGAAAAATTAGAACAAACAGTATATATCTCTGCAAAATATTTATCATCCTTGTAGAGGTCTTTTAACTCATTGAATCCCACACTTTGCAATTGTATCTCCTACATATTCATGACTCTCTAACTTAGTGCATTAGCTACCTTATTTGTAGTGCCCTTCTTGTTCTTGATAGTGAAGGTGTAGGATTGTAGGTATTCAACCCACTTTAGGTGTCTTTGATTCAACTTCTCTTGCCCATTAAGAAAACTAAGGGCATGGTTGTCAGTGAAAACTACAAACTCTTTGGGCAGCAAGTAATAATGCCACTTCTTCAATGCTTGCACCATGGCATACAACTCCAAATCATATGTGGAGTATCTTTGCTTAGCTTCATTCAATTTCTCTGAGAATAATGCTATAGGATGACCTTCTTGGCTTAAAATTGCCCCTATTGCCCTTTGGCTAGCATCACATTCTAGTGTAAACAACAGACTGAAATCAAGCAATCTAAGGGTTGGCAGCTCTGCTATCTTAGGTTTCAACAATTCAAGTCCATTATTGGATTCCTCTATCCACTTAAAGTGACATTTAATCCCTCCTTTAATGGTGTTGAGTATATGAGCACAAACATGGCTAACATTTCTCACAAACTTCCTATAAAAAGATGTCATTCCATGAAAACTCCTAACATCACTTATGCCCCTAGGTATAGGCCAATTAAGTATTGCTTCTACTTTACTTGGATCCATCTTTAAACAACCTTGTGAAATAACAAAACCAAGGTAAACTAACTCTATTTTCAAGAAATCATATTTTTCAAGGTTGATTTTGAGTTGAGCCTCCTTCAACTTCTTCAAAACCATCTCCACCTGCTTAAGGTGTTCCTCCTTGGACCTGCTGAAGACCAAAATGTCACCAAGATACACTATAACAAATTTACCAATAAACACAATTAAGACTTCATTCATGAGCCTTTGAAAGGTACTAGGTGCATTGGTGAGGCCAAAAGGCATCATCAACCATTCATATAGGCCTGCATTGGTTCTAAAGGTTGTCTTCCATTCATCACCAGGTCTGATTCTTATCTAATGATAACCAGACTTCAAGTCCACCTTTGTGAAGTAGCTTGCTCCACCTAGATTGTCCAATAGGTCCTCAATCCTTGGCATGGAAAATCGGTACCTTATAGTGATCTTATTGATTTCTCTTGAATCAGTGCACATCCTACATTTTCCTCCTTTCTTAGGCACTAATACAACAGGAACAACACATGGACTCAAACTCTTTTTAATAAACCCCTTGTCCAAGAGTTCTTTCACTTGTTTGGCAATCTCTTCATTCTGGCTAGGTGTCATTTTATAAGAAGCTTTGTTAGGAACATTTGCCCCTGGGATCAAATCTATTTGATGATTTACATCTCTCATTGGAGGAAAAGAATTAGGCATATCATCTCCTATAACTTCTGCATATTGCTTTAGTAAACCTTGCACCTCTTGAGGCACTTCACTCATTGGATCTGCTTTAGCTTCATCTTTAGGCTTTATCATTGTAGCATAGCCCTGATTACCCTCTTGTTTTAATACTTTAAGGAACTCTTTACCACTCAACAACATAACACTTGACCCCACTTGTTTTTCCTCCTTTGGATCAGGTAATGGATCCATTTGATACTTCTTTCCATTCTTGGTGATGAGATAATTGTTCTTTTCTCCATCATGACTGGCTCTCACATCATATTGCCATGGACAACCCAAAAGCAAATGACAAGCATCCATAGGCAATATGTCACATAGAAGTTTTTCTTTGTAGTCACCAATTTCAAAGTCCACTCATGCTTTTTCATCAACTAAGACATGTTGACCCCGGTTGAGCCATGACACCTTATAAGGAGTGAGATGAGGCAATCTTTTCAATTTGATTTTATCCACCATTTCAACCAAGACAATGTTCTTAGTGGACCCTGAATCCACAATCACCTTACAAATTTTGCCATGTGACCTACAAGTGGTCCTAAATAAACTTTTCCTCTGAGGTGGCTCTTGAGCTTGGGGTATCCTGAGCATTGTTCTTCTCATCATTAATTTTTCTCCATCTGCCACTGGCTCTACCTTACTGATTGGAGAGGTCTCACTTTGATATCCTCTTCTTGCACTAACTGAGTCCTTCTTTCACCCATGTATGAGCTTGTTGAACTTGAGGCTTTTCTCGAGCACCTACTCATGGTATGTCCAACTTGATTGGAGTGATAACACCTACCGGTGAAGACAATATTTCCTCTTCTTGATTTTCTGAACGTGCCCCTAAAATTGCTTCTCCCTCTAAAGGTTCCTCTATATGTTCCTCTTTGGGAGTCCCCACTTCCTTCTTGGTTTTGAGGTTCTTCATTTCTTGAAGCATTCTGCCCTCTACCAAAGGTTCCTCTACCTCTAAAGTTCTTACCACCTCTATGTTTCTGATTTTTCTCACTTCTCCTTTTGATCTTTTCCTCTACTCTTAATACCAACTGAAAACATTTATGAACATTGTCTGGTGTGAGGATGCTTATTTCAACCTGTATGTTTTGTCTAAGGCCATTCATGTATCTGGCCAATTTCTCCACTTCATTCTCATGCTTCCTATCCCTCAAGCTTAGTTTATGGAATTCCTCAGTGTATGCATTGGCATATAGTTCCCTTTGTTTCAAATTTTGTATTCTCTTGTGGATTTGGACTTCATAATCCCCTGGTAGGAATTGAGCCTCAAGCCTTATCTTCAGACGCTCCCATGAAGTTATCTTTTTCTTACATACTTGCACCCTTTCTTCTTGCATCATGTTCCACCAAACTAATGTTGATCCTCTCAATCTTGACTTGGCCACATTTACTCCTTTCTCCTCTGCTACCTCCTTATAATAAAAATGATTATTCAATGCTTCTATCCAATCTAGTAACTCCTCTCCATTGAGATTTCCTCCATAGGTGGGTAATCCATCCAAGTTATCCTTGGAGATGGATCTGACTACATTGAAGAATAGTTTTTTGGTCTTGGGGAATCGCTACTATTTTCTGGTCCACCTCATCTTCCATTTCTTCATCTATCTCTCCTCCCCATTCTATCTTAGCCTTCCCCTTCTCCTTCTTAACATCTCTGGTTCCTTTACTTCCTTCCTGATCCTTCAATCCTTCTAGCATCTCTATCACACACACTTCTACAACCTGCCAGAACTAGGTACAGATCTCCAATAGGGAGTTTGAAATATTTTAATGAAAAACCTCCCCCCTAAGGCCAAATGCCTTAGCTTAGTTACTAGATGAGTTTCTGTAAAGCGGAAAAATCGAACCCTAGTTGCTCTCCCCTCTTTCAGCTCCGAGGAGAGAGAAGGGAGGTCACTAGGGTTGGCGGTTTTCACTTAGGAGAGACTTTACATTCAAAAGAGGGGTTGAAACCCACAAGATCCAATCCCACACAATACAAGATTGGATTCTAAATGAGTTTCAAGGGTTAAGACAGCAAGGCTACCCTCTTTTGTAAAGAATGTTGATAAGAGAATTAAGCTAGGAATGCATAGAAAGTGAGAAAGATTCGCTTATAAACTGAGATAGGGATATGGGATGAAGCTGCAGACCTGGAATTAGCAGTAAAATGTCGATATGGCGCTATCTTGCAAATTTGAGCAAAATTTGATAGGACAATGGCGCCCGGCGTGCACACGGTCCTCCGAAAAATCCGCGAAACGAAGGGGGATCTGTTCGTCTCTGCACAAGGATTCCAGATCTTCAATTTCAGCCGCGTACCTGCAACCTACACATAGAAAAGCGAAGATAATTGGGGGGTTAGGGATTAGGGGTTTGCCCTTAGGTCAAACCCCGGTTTTGGAATTAACCAAGAAATGAGAAATGCTGTAAATGTAAATGTTTGTAATGTAAAACAAGTACTAATACCTTGTTGTAAGGATGTTTGTATCCTTATGTGTGAAGGTATAGATGTTGTTGTATGTTGTATGTTGTAGTAGTATGTAGTAAGTGATCTCCTCTTCAATGGTTGAATCCTTGTCTTGAATGCAACACTTAGCCTTGAATGGAGACTTAGAATGATCAATTGCTTGAAGGAATGCTTGAATGCTTGAATGCTTGAATGTTTGAGTATCGTTTCCACCTCTTTCCCATCCATCCAAATGAGAGAGGAAAATGTAGTTTATATACTTGTCAATTAGGGCTGATAGACTGATTTTCCCGACCTTAGGCCGACCAAGAAATGTTATTTTCCAATTTGCAAACAAAAAGACCCGAAGCCCCATAGGAGACCGGGCCCACAATAGGGCCAGGGACCAGGGCGCTGGGCGCTCTGGTCCCACCTCCCGGGACAATAGGGTGCAAAGGAGGATCAGGCCAGGGTGCAAGAAAATGCAGTTTTTGGTGTCGCGGACGAGTTTCAGGGTCTCCATTTAGGTTCCGTGTTGCATCGCCATCGTGAAGATCGAAATGTAGTTGAAATTGCAAGTGTCGCAATTTTAGGATGCTACATTTAGCCCCCACTTTAGCAGGAGTATAGGTGTACGCTCATACTTTTGGTAAAGTACAAGGAAACAACATTGAAAGACTTTCACCACGTCAAGGAGGCAAGACACACCAAGCCCCCAGTGGACTAAGGATCTTACGACTTCGATTGACAAAGTAAAAGGGAAGATCACGAGGGAGAACCATGACTATCAGTAGTAAGGTTCCCTCACTATGAGTCATGCAGGAGAAATACCAAAAATTTTCAAGGCAAAGCTAAGTTCGCCAATAAATTTTCAAGTATCTTGAAGGGATAGACGGGGTGTATGCCCCCCTACGTTAAAGCGATCGCACATGCCTCAATGGGGGTGATTGCTTTAACGTAGTGATACACATAAGAAATGAGAAAGGAAAGGAGCACGCTATCACAAAGATTTAGCCCCTAAGTGTGAGACAAACCCAAGGATAATAGACACAAAACACAAAGCACGAGGTGACTTTGCTTTCCTCGGGGTCAGTATGCTATATGATAATTCATGTATATCATATGTATGTATGCATAATTGTTCTTCATTCCCCAATCAACGAAGGTCACCTAGAAGAAGGGAACACATGTGTCTTTTGAGTCAACATGAGAGAGACCAAAAGAGATCTCAATGCTTTGCATCGTCCTCAAGTAGACAACACTAAGGACAACAAATAGAAGAATGAGAATAACACATAGAAGAAGTAACAAAAGAGAGGAGGAGAGAATCTTCTATGCTAGTGAAACTAGTCTAGCATGTCATCTACCCCCCGATCTTGCTGATCAATGTTTCGAGAAGGCAGGGAACACGCTAGAGGAGGAACATCCAACACAGCAGATGGAGCTATCACAAGATCCAAACAAGGGCTATGTTCATGTTCCAAGCCACGTTGTTCTTGTCTAGGAGCTAGGATAAGTGCTTTAGAAAATTCGTTAGATAAATGGTTATCAATATCAACAAGTTCATATTCACTATCAGAAGCAAGAGAAGTAACATTTTCATCTATATCATCATCAAGATTTATAAAAATAGGATCTTTAACTCGCACAGGATCAAGAACATCATGCATCTTATGTTTAGGAGATTTTGGCTCAAATTCTGGTTGAGGAGAAAATGGAATAATGCTTGTTGAAGGTGTTTTTGGAGATTGTAAAGTTTGAGAAGCAGCTGCTTGAGCTCTAAGACGACGCTTTCGTCGTCGTTCACGCACAGAACGATTTCATCTAGTCTTAGTAGGAAGTGGAGAAGATTGAGGAGGAGGAATGTTCTCATCCTTATCACTTGGGTGTTTAGGTTGTGGTCTCTTAGGTTGGATAATAGGAGAAGAAGAAGGTCTCTTCTCTCTATAAAAGGAAGGAGGAGGAACTGCTCCATATAAAGGAGGAATATTTGGTTTAGGAAGGAGACCAAGTCCATCATGACGAGGAGGTATAGGTCTACTCTTAGAAAGTTTATTAGGCATAGACATAGTTACATCCGTAGGAATGGGTTGGGAATCTTCTTGAGGAAAGACATTAGTTTTATCTTTCAAAGGAAGAACTTCCTTCTCAAGAACGATAGGAATATCAAGTTTGGGTGTTCTAGGTTCACTTAGAGATAGGATCATATCTATTTTCCACTTTTGATAAGATTTGAAAAGATGATCACTTCGCGGAGGAAGAGATTGGAATTTTTTAGGCCAAAAATAATCAATAGGAACGCTAGAAGTTCTTTCAGCTAGTTTAAAGAGACTATGATTTACAGTAACAACTTCACCATTATGGGGAAATTTCAAACATTTATGAATAGGAGAAGCAATAGCTTTCATGGAAGATAGCCAAGGATAGCCAAGCTTCACATGAAATTGTTCAAATGAAGGAATAATAGCAAAGTTCACATCAAGGGATTTGTTATGAACTTCAATAGGTAATGTAATAGAACCAATTGCAGGAGAAGAAAATGCATCAAATAATTTCACAATCACATCTGTTTTGTCATATATCACTTGATTCAATTGTAAAGTAAAAAGAAATTCTTCGGTAATAACATTAACCATGCACAAAGGATCAATAAGCACTCCACGGCAAGGTGTATTCTTGACTTTTGCAACTATGTATAAAGGACCATCAGGTGCCCTGATAGTTTCACTAGAATCAAATGTGATGGAAGGTTCTTTAGGGTTTTCTTGCTGCTCTACAAAGTTAATCACATTCGGAGTCATAGACACAAGACCATCAGATGAGAGAGAGGAATCATTAGTCTCAATCGCATTAGAGGTATGAGAAGGTAATGGATTAGTAAAAATCTGAAGATTTTGGTTAGGAGGAGCTACAGATGTGTTGCCTTTATCATTCACTCCGGAAACAGAGATAGTATTATTATCAATCAAATCTTGAATTTTACCCTTCAAAGCAAAACATTTTTCAGTATCATGCCCAGGTTGACGATGAAATTGACAAAAAGATTTGTTATCAAAATAGGGTGAAGTAATCTTTGCAGGATCTATTTGCCTTATAGGAGGAAGAGTAAGCACATTTTGTTCCAATAACTTATTCATAATACTATGCAATGATTCATTCAAAGGAGTATACTTTCTTTCTTTCTTGAAAAACTTAGAAATAGGAGGCACACCTGATGTTGCATTCACATTGTTGTTGATGATGTTTTCATTGAATTTGATGGAATCTCTGTTCAGTTTAAACTTCCCAAATGGTTGTTGACAACTATCACCCTTATCACTCAGAGCCATAGGATGTGATTGTTCCATTTGACTCACAGTCAGTTGATAATTGTGAAGAGTTGCACACAACTGTTGGAAAAAAGTAAACTCAGAAAACAGAAGTTTGTCTCGAATATCTTTTTGTAAATTAGAAATAAAGATTCTTTGAATATCATTGTCAGGCACTGGAAAAGAAATTTGAGCATACAAATGCTTATATCTACCAATGAAATCAGTCACTTTTTCCTTAACACCTTGTTTACAATGCATTAAATCAATCAAAGTAACTTTAGGACTTATATTGTTTTGAAATTGTTGAATGAAAGCATTTGCAAGTTGTTCGAAAGAAGTAATAAAATAAGAAGGCAACGAGCAATACCATTGTAGGGCTTTGTCTCTTAATGTTCTACTAAACAGTTTTGCAAGCAACCTTTGGTCATAGGCAAAATCGGTACAAATTGTTTGAAAAGTCTTAACATGTGTTAGAGGATCACCTTTACCATTATAAAGCTCCAAATGCGGGATTTCAACATGTTTAGGAGGGATAGCTCGAACAATGTCAAGAGAAAGTGGGCTCGCAACATCAAATGTGGGCACACTAAACTTAGATTGACTCATAGAGGCAATTTGTTGCTGTAAAGAAGAGACAGTTTGTGCAAGATTATTAATGGTCGCTTCAGTCGAAGAATTCATATTAGATGTGTTAGATTGAGATGGAGGTGTTATGTTATTGAAAGAAGGTAGAGAGTAAGGTGGTGGGACACTATGATAATTAGTCATAGGAGATGATTGGACAGGAGGAACACTACAAGGAGGAATGAAATGGTTAAATGAATTGCCCCCTTGCGTCATGTTCATTTGTGGAGATGTAATAGGAACACTTATTGAAGGAATGAATGAAGAAGTCGGATTGAATGAAGGAAGAGGGTTAATTGAAGAAGAAGGATTGCCCCCATGACTGGTGATCATAGGAGGAATGTCCTATATAGAATAGTTATTATGTTTGATGTAAAGGTAGGTATGCTAGCAATAGAAGTTGTCAAAGGAATAGAATGATTGACTTGAGTGGGAGGTTGTGTATAACCTAAAGTTTCGGCACAACTCTTCTTAGGCATCACATTCGAATCCACAATGTGTGCAATACCACGCAAAATATCAATTCCATTCTTATCACTTTGAAGCATATGTTTTAGACCCTCAATTAAAGGAAGAGCTTGACTATCAGGGTATTCTTGAGACATCCATTGTCGAAAATCGTCAAATTGATTACCCAATTTCGAAAGTTGTTCTACAAAAACCTCATGGAGAGCTTCTTCATCATTAGGAGGATTAGAGGAATTACCCATGTCCTCGTTAAAAAGGCTATTCAAATTAGGTTCCATCTCCTCGGTAATTAAACCTTGGAAAGACTTAATTCTACGGCTTCGTCTAACGGGAATAGTGTAAGTAGGGCTTATTGTTGTAAAACTCATGCACTAGAAAGGGAGAGAAGATTTTGAATTTAGAGGTAGCAATTTTCAGTAAAATCAGCCAATCTCCTAGATTTAAGCTGTTAAATGCAATCACGACAATCTCCCAAAATTTTGGAAAAAATGTCCAGGACCGTGGCGCTCGGAGTGCACACGGTCCTTGCAACTTTTTTTGAAATTTGCAAGGATGAAAGTTATGATGATTTTAAAGCTAATCTGAAAAAATTGAGTGATTTTACGATCTGTAGATAGGCCAAATTAAAGTTGCAATCAAAATTGAATACTACCAAGATTGTCGAAAAATGCAAAATTTGAATTTTGAAAAAGAGAGAGAAACTGAAATTTTGAATTTTATGATTTTAGAGGGAATATCAAAAGCAATGCAAGTTTTGGATTTTAAAAGTTGACTCAATTTCACGCAAAATTCAATTTTGAAAGCGGAAATCAAAGTTGTTGTAATTAAGCACTTAATTTCAAAAGTCACAAATTGCAAGAATTTGAATAAAGCACTGAAATTTCGAATGAATGCCGACACACTTTTCAGATTTAGGACAGTAAGAACACAATTTTGACACAAAATTTCAATTTCAATGATTTTTGAATGATTAGAAGCCTTAACCCAAGCAATCACAAGACCAACTTTGACTGTAATTTTGAAAGTGTTATAATTGATAAAATCAGCCAAAATTCTGGATTTTAGCAGAAAAATACAGTAAGATCTAGCTCCCGAAATTTCAGAAAAAATGTCAGGGATGATGGTGCTCGGAGTGCACACGGTCCTCGCAACTTTTTTCCAAATTTTCAGGGATGAAAGATATTGTGATTTTATTGCGGAATCCAAAGTTACAGTTGATTTGGAGATGTTTTGATCAGTGAAATTGTCGAACAAAGGTTGAATCAAGAGGGTTTCAAAAATTAAGGTTTTGACACTTAACCACTTAATTTTCAAAATTAAAGCACAAATATGAATTGATAATTTGTAATAGAAGGGCAGATCTAAAACAAGCATTAACAATTAAACATTTCGCAAGCTTAATTACTAAAAAGAAAATTTAGGGTTTTTATGCAATTAACCTCTAAAATTTGCAAAAGATCAAACATGGAAATGTAATCAAGGAATCCAATTTTCAGATCTAGCCATGAATAATCAGGAAGGATGTTCACGTTGGGTTCACCAAAATGTAAAGCGGAAAAATCGAACCCTAGTTGCTCTCCCCTCTTCCAGCTCCGAGGAGAGAGAAGGGAGGTCACTAGGGTTGGCGGTTTTCACTTAGGAGAGACTTTACATTCAAAAGAGGGGTTGAAACCCACAAGATCCAATCCCACACAATACAAGATTGGATTCTAAATGAGTTTCAAGGGTTAAGACAGCAAGGCTACCCTCTTTTGTAAAGAATGTTGATAAGAGAATTAAGCTAGGAATGCATAGAAAGTGAGAAAGATTCGCTTATAAACTGAGATAGGGATATAGGATGAAGTTGCGGACCTGGAATTACCAGTAAAATGTTGATACGGCGCTGTCCTGCAAATTTGAGCAAAAGTTGACAGGACGATGGCGCCCGGCGTGCACACGGTCCTCCGAAAAATCCGCGAAACGAAGGGGGATCTGTTCGTCTCTGCACAAGGATTCCAGATCTTCAATTTCAGCCGCGTACCTACAACCTACACATAGAAAAGCGAAGATGATTGGGGGGTTAGGGATTAGGGGTTTGCCCTTAGGTCAAACCCCGGTTTTGGAATTAACCAAGAAATGAGAAATGTTGTAAATGTAAATGTTTGTAATGTAAAACAAGTACTAATACCTTGTTGTAAGGATGTTTGTATCCTTATGTGCGAAGGTATAGATGTTGTTGTATGTTGTATGTTGTATGTTGTATGTTGTAGTAGTATGTAGTAAGTGATCTCCTCTTCAATGGTTGAATCTTTGTCTTGAATGCAACACTTAGCCTTGAATGGAGACTTAGAATGATCAATTGCTTGAAGGAATGCTTGAATGCTTGAATGCTTGAATGTTTGAGTATCGTTTCCACCTCTTTCCCATCCATCCAAATGAGAGAGGAAAATGTAGTTTATATACTTGTCAATTAGGGCTGATAGACTGATTTTCCCAACCTTAGGCCGACCAGGAAATGTTATTTTCCAATTTGCAAACAAAAAGACCCGAAGCCCCATAGGAGAGCGGGCCCATAATAGGGCCAGGGACCAGGGCACTGGGTGCCCTGGTCCTGAAGGACCAAGGCACTAGGCGCTCTGGTCCCACCTCCCGGGACAACAGGGTGCAAAGGAGGACCAGGCCAGGGTGCAAGAAAATGCAGTTTTTGGTGTCGCGGACGAGTTTCAGGGTCTCCATTCAGGTTTCGTGTTGCGTCACCATCATGAAGATCAAAATGCAATCGAAATTGCAAGTGTCACAATTTTAGGATGCTACAGTTTCTAACACCAGAATCAAGTGTGGACCCATTCACTACATTATCATCACTCTTCTTCACCCAAGTCTTCTTCATCTGCTCTCTGATCTCTTCAAATTTTTCTTTACCTTTCTCATTTGTCCTTACATTCTTACTATTGTTTTCCAGACCTATCTTGTTCACATTTCTACTTTTGCAATACTTAGCAATGTGACCGGATTTGTTGTAAGCTTAGCAAACAAAATTTCCTTACATAGACATGAAATTCATCTGGTTTCACCTTGATTTGCACTGATTAGCAGCATGTCCAAACCTATCATATGCATAACATCTAACATTACTCCTATTCTAAAATTTATTCATCACACTTTTACATATATTTTCCTTATGACCATACTTATTGCATTTGAAACATTGATCGGTAAAAGATGGACCATTATTGTTCACCTTATTTCTGCACTGACTAGTCATATGACCAAATTTATTGCAAATAAAACAATTACCATTGATTTTGTGAACATTAGGTTGCCTTACCATAAGCTTTCTTGAGTTGTACTTCTACTGTGTTGATTCAGAGTTTTCACCTTTTTCGTATCCAAGACCTTGTGTATCATTAGGATTCTTCTAACTTGCAAGAATGTCATCCAGTTTGGCTGAGCTAGTCTAGAACTTTTACTTTGTAATCATTTGTAGCTTCAAGGTTGGATTTAAGAAGTAGGACCTTCTTTCCAAGATCTTCCTCATGTTCTCTAGTATCTTGAAGGTCATTCATCAACTATCCATTCTCATTCTCAAGTCTATAGTATTCTTCAGATTTTTCTTTCAAGGATTGAGCAAGATTTTCCTCATTATTCTTCCTTTGTTCAATCTCCCTTGCTAATTTTATCATAATGGCTTCCATCTCATTTTTTAAACTGCATTAGCTCTAGCAAGTCTATCACATTCTTCTATCCTTTCCTTCAGGACTGCTTCATCAATTCTTTGACTTTCTTTCTCCTAAAGTTGATCAATAGGATCCTTTCTCTTTTCCTTGGACTTACTCATTTGCTCCTTTAATGTCTGAATGAAATTTTAAACATCCTTGAGATTTGTTTTCAATTCCAAGACTTTGGCTTTAGACTGATCAACATAATCAAGTGCAATAAGTAGTTGTTGTCTAAGACCGTTGGAATCCATTAAGACACCTTCCTAGATCTCCCTCAAGCTATTAGACTCTTTTCAAGGAACTTAGGTTTGATATCAATTATTGAAATCAAGGGAACATTGAGAGGAGGGGTGTAGCAATGTTCAACAAATTTAAACTTTAATGATTTGATCTTTTAACCACATAATGTAGATAAAGAAAAGTGAAATGCAGAAACACAAAGCCAAGAACATTAATACCATAACACCAACATTTATATGTAGAAACCCGGTTAAGGGAAAAAATATGGTGGGAACCTACCCGCAATAAGATAATACCTTATTAAGAGTAAATGAAATATTATAATGGGGAATGCACATGCATTCAGGCTCACTACCTAGAGCTCATTGCTCAATTACAAGAAAAGGGCTACAACCTGAAAGGCTCACTGCCTTACAAAATGATCATAAAAGATACAAGGGGGTTTGAACTATTTGATAGCATCAATAAATTCCTAAGTATAGTTTTGATTAAGCACAATTTCATATGATTACACTATGCTCTGCTACTTTGCTTTATTTTGATATTATGCAGGTTCCACCTAACCTTTCCAACAAACAACGCCATAACTTCATTTGCCAATCCTCTCACTATGTCATCTTACTTGATAATCTTTATTGAAAGGGTTTAGATGGTACTCTCCTTAGATGTTTAGAAAGTGACAAAGCTCAGATTACGTTACATGATTCTCACAAAGGTATATGTGGTACTCACTCTAGTGGTCCAACCTTAGCCAATAAACTCATGAGAATTGGATACTACTGGCCCAATATGAAAAGAGACTCTTATTAGTTTGTTAGAAAGTGTAAGCAATGTTAAATTCATGGAGACCTTATTCATGCACCAGCAAAAGAACTTTAGCCAATCGCCACTCAATGGCCCTATTGTCAGTGGGGGCTCGATCTCGTAGGCAATATTCATCCTCCCTCTTCAAATAGTCACAAATTCATCATTATAGCCACATAATACTTCACAAAATGGATTGAGGTCTTTCCTCTCAGCTAAGTCACAAGAAAACAGGTTGCCACCTTTATCATCAACTATATCATTTGCCGATACAGTGTTCCCCTATCCATTGTCATCGACAACAATAATCCTTTCAAGAATCAAGATGTTCTTGAGCTTTGTGATCAATTCCATGTCCGTCATCTTTTATCCACTCCATACTATCCTCAAGATAATGGTCAAGCTGAGGAATTCAATAAAACTATCCTCAAAATCCTCAAGAAGAAATTTGATCACACTGGTCACAACTAGCATATCCAACTCAACCCCACACTTTGGACTTATCACACAAGTGTTCGCACACCTACTAGAGCCACTCCTTACTCACTTGTCTATGGTGATGAAGCTATATTTCATATCAAGGTCAAGCTACCATCCCTATAGGTTTCTTTGTGTGACATCATTAGTAATGAAGACTACAGGGTCTCCCTCTTACAATATTTGGAACTATTGGATGAGCGTAGATAAACTACTTTTAATCATCTCAAGGCATATCAATAGTGTATGAGTCGCAGCTATAATCATAAGGAAAAACCTCGCACATTTGAGGTAGGTGACTTAGTGCTTGGAGAGAATCCTATGAATTAGCAAGATCGAGAAAATAAGGGTAAGTTTGAACCAAATTGGCTAGGCCCTTACATCATCACAACAACATATGGAACAGGTGCTTATCAGCTCTCAACACTAGATGGAGAAACTTTTGAAGATCCTATTAAGAGCATGCACCTTCATAGGTTTTACACATAGATTTTTAGAATATCCAAATTAAAAAAATAAAAATATCAAAAGATACAAATAATAATAATAATAATAATAATAATAAATGGTTACTTGGTGAAAACCTAGCAAACAGGTGCCTTGTGACAACAAAAAATTTAAAAAATAAAAAAGAAGTAAAGAGAAATAAATTCATCCAATGGTAAAAACCACTTCGATGGTGCCCTAGCCAAGTACCATGGCGAAAACTAGGTTATTGGTGCCATGTGTGGAGACTTTTCTCCTTCCTCCTTTAGGATTCAATTTTGCCTTTCACTTTGCACACATTCATAGCCTATTTCTCTATAATAAATTTTCCCATTCCCATCGTAGCTTGTTATTGATCTACTTAAAATTAGTTCACCATCCATAATAAACCTCTTTTCCATACCTTTTTCACCCCTTTCCTTCCATAATAACTTAGGTCAAATATGTAATTGGGGGTATATCCTAGATCTAGTGATGAAAGTGGAACCTTCAGCATCACATGTTTTGAGGAGAATCATCTTTTCATTCCTCCTTTTTATGCACAATTTGCAATAAAAGATCAATTGCATCACCAATCCACAAATAAATTTCATTATTCTCCATAATAAAGTGTCAATTTCATGGATTCTATCAATTTCAGATGAGACTCAAACAATAGTGGGCTTTAAATAAAATCAAATCTTTTAGCAGACTTTTGCAACAACATGGTTTTTCAACATATTTTATCCTTTATTAGGATAACAACATTGTGACCAGATCAAACATGTTGACATATGCGGCAAGAAACACAAATAACTTGAGGATTACAGTTTATTTTGGTGTTAATTCTTGGTTCTATTTTGATTTTATCTTTTATGGTGACATTTCTTTTAGCTCGTCCAGGATGTCTTTGACTAGAGATTCTATTTCTAGGATGGCTTTGACTAGAAAGACAAGGATGTGGTATGTTCACCTATCTTGCTACTTGTGGATTGTCTCTTCATAATACTATGACTCATCCAAGGATATTAGCACACTCTGAGTCTAGCGTGAATTGGGGCATTCCTTGCTTGTGACTATCTGATCTCCATGCAAATAGGTACAATGACTTTCTAGGTCAAACCTATACCTAAATGATGATAATAGCACAAGAAGCTCTTTCACCGCCATATCTTCTGCCATACATCCCCTATTTTTTATTTTTCCTCCATTGTCCATCAAGAGTCCCATGTAGTCTGGTATCAAATGATTGAGTATAATGGCATGCCAAAAATATCTACATTTCTGTAGCGTCCTAAAATTGCGACACTTGCAATTTCGACTGCATTTCGGTCTTCACGATGGCGACGCAACACGCAACCTGAATGGAGACCCCGAAACCTGATTATGACACTGAAAACTGCATTTTCTTGCACCCTGGCCTGAACCTCCTTTGCACCCTACTGTCCCGGGAGGTGGGACCAGAGCGCCCAGCGCCCTGGTCCCCAGGACCATGGCGCCCAGCGCCCTAGTCCTTGGGTCCTATTTTGGGCCCGGTCTCCTATGGGACTTCAGGTCTTTATGTTTGCAAATTGGAAATTAACTTTCCTGGTCGGCCTAAGGTCGGGAAAATCAGTCTATCAGCCCTAAATGACAAGTATATAAACTACATTTTCCTCTCTCATTTGGGGAAGGAGGACATATGTGTAAAAAGTGTGGAAACTATACTCAAGCATTCAAGCATTCAAGCATTCAAGCATTCAAGCATTCCTTCTAAGTCTCCATTCAAGGCTAAGTGTTGCATTCAAGACAAGGATTCAACCATTGAAGAGGAGATCACATATTACTACATACTACATATTACAACAAACAACAACATCTATACCTTCGCACATAAGGATACAAACATCCTTACAACAAGGTATTAGTACTTGTTTTACATACATTTACATTTACAGCACTTGCTCATTTCTTGGTTAATTCCAAAACCGGGGTTTGACCTAAAGGCAAACCCCTAATCCCTAACCCCCCAATCGTCTTCGCTTTTCTGTGTGTAGGTTGCAGGTACGTGGCTGAAATTGAAGATCTGGAATCCTTGTGCAGAGACAAACAGATCCCCCTTCGTTTCGCGGATTTTTCGGAGGACCGTGGCGCTCGGGCGCCATCGTCCCAACAACTTTTGCTCAAATTTGCAGGACAGTGCCGTATCGACATTTTACTGCTAATTCCAAGTCCGCAGCTTCATCCTATATCCCTATCTCAGTTTATAAGTGAATCTTTGTCACTTTCTATGCATGCTTAGCTTAATCTTTCTATCAACATTCTTTACAAAAGAGGGTAGCCTTGCTTTCTTAACCCTTGAAACACATTTAGCATCCAATCTTGCATTGCGTGGGATTGGATCTTGTGGGTTTCAACCCCTCTTTTGAATGTAAAGTCTCTCCCCTAAGTAAAAACCATCAACCCTAGTGAATCTCCCTTCTCTCTCCTTGGAGTTGGAAGAGGGGAGAGCAACTAGGGTTCGATCACGATTTTCCGCTTTACAATTTCATATAATCTTCATCTGCATTATCACATGTTAGCACATCTCATTATATACATATAAAAATCATAATAGTATCACATCCTACATGCACCACTCATTAGTACCCAATATAGGTACCCTTTTCATATGTCCACTTGCATTAATACATATACATTTGCATCATGCATAACATAAACATTAAAAGTACAATAATATAATGCATCACATCATCCATATAGATTGCATTTCATGATAGAACATTTCATGATCATCATATAAGCATCACATAAAACATAAGCATCATAAAATCATATACATGCATCCATAACATAGATTATCACATAAACATATTGCACCACATGCATGTATTTTATAAACATCATACATGATAGATACAAATTAAAAATCATATAGAAAGCATACATTGACTACATCATCATATCGTCAATCATATAGTAATCATCACATAGAAACGCATGTATATAATTGTTGCAAGAAATAGGTCATCTCATCTATATATATATATATATATATAATATAAGTGTCATGATACAATGATGTCAAAAACTCATATGGCTACAAAATCATTCGAAGGTATCTACATCATCATATGAAAAACTTGATAAAAAACTGGATCTAAGAGAGCTATTATGAATATCCTCTCTCGAAGCCAATGGGCCTTGATGGAATTTGAGCTCCCAAAGGACCAGCCCTGGATCATCTTGTTGGCCTCATCCTGCTGACCCCGTTGGTGGTCTAGGTGGACCCATAACACCCCCACTAGACTCCCTTGGTATCTCTTGACCTACCATCGTCGAGTAGGATGCCCGTTTGTAACTCCTTTCTCTTAGGTGAGGTGGTATCGTTGCCTCGTATAGACTTTTCTAGTAGGATATATCCTCCCCTACTTGGATGCAATACACATATCCCAATGCAATGTATCCCTATAAGGTGACCTCCTAGCTATCATCAATGCATCCTATGTGGATTTATACCATTGGATGGTTGTATCACTCTCCAGGAAAATATCCTGGATCTATTGCCTTAATCGAGTCACCTCTCTCTCAAGATCGTCTCTCTCATCAACCTGTCCATATGTAATCTCCCTAAGTGCCAGCATCTCATCCTCCTCCTCATTCCCTCCATCTCCTTCCTACTCCCTCCTAGCCTACTCTAGGTCATCCTGTACCTATCTCCTTTGATCCTGTCCTCATACTCTCTGTCCAACCTATCCACCCTATACCTGTATCTGAGGTACAACTTGCAATGGTTGTCCCCCTCTACCTCTATGTGGCCTTGGTGGTCTTCCTCCCTCTCCATCTCCTCCCTAACCTCCCTCTCCATATCCTCCCTAACCTCCCTCTCCCCACCCTCCATCTCTCTTCCCTCCTAGTCCCTCCTCTCCTTTGTCGGCTTCACCGTCCACCTCCATCCTTGTCATCATCATCATCGTCATCTAACCCTGGCACTTGCTCCCCTAGTGTTGTCAATCTTGGGAAAGGATGAGCCGCAAAATAGGATACATACTCCTTTGTCATCCTGACATCAACTACATTAGGTAATATATCCCATGGCATAGGAACCATTTGTTGTAACTATGTGAGAGTTGCATCATAAGACAAAATCATCCCTAATTGACCTACTCTCTAGTTGTCTAGGCAAACTCTACTGATCCTCATGGAATATGCTAAACTTTAGCAAACTGTTGGGTCACCCTGTCAAATAGATGCCTATCCAAAATGTAGGGAGTCTACTCAATGAGATACCTATTGTGGAAAGAAAATGGTAACTCTCCATCATCCTTCTCCTAGGACTCACAATCTAGATAGACCTCTATATGACGGTATCTATATCATTTATAACCCACCACCAGTACTCTAGCTTCCCAATCTATGGTTGCAAAATAATCATGCTATACAAATATGCATAAGCCTTCCTGTAACCTCTGAATATGAAATGAATAGACCTCATCACCACTATATGCTCATAGGCCTAAACCTGTAGCAGTATCACTCCACACTCCAATACGCAACCACTGAGGTACACAAACTGATGGAACTCACAATACAAGTGTGCCAATACGCATGAGCCCCATGCAAATTTGGTCATCTCTGCCAATAGCATCTCTAGTGCCCTACCCCACCTATTTCCAATCCATGAGTAGCCATGTCTAGACATAGGAACTCGCTGATAAATCCTCCTACCACTACTGCCAAGATTTGCCTACTGGTGTACATGACCTCCCAGCTCAAGTGTCCTATCCTCGGCTCTAGCTCCAGGTCTTGGAAGACTCATTGTAGTGCATCTGTGTCTCCCTCGTTTTCATATACAACTAGATCCCCATGGATTGGTATCCTTAGTATCTTATATACATCCTCTAATGTGATTGGCATCTCCCCAGTTGGCAAATAAAATAAGCAAGTCTCATAGTGCCATCAATCTACAAGAGTAGTCAATGGCCCTATGTTTTCTCGAATCTCCGGCATATACATGATGTGTCTCAATACCATCACTTCAGTCACTCACTGATCATCACCAGTCAGATCTATATGTAATCTCCATGTCATGGGGAATCTCTCTCTAGACTCAATCTGGGGCAAGTACTCCTACATCAAATCAAACCAATCGTGCCAATCCTATTAGTACTCATGTTCATCACATAGTGCTACTTATCTTATCCTATCCTATCTTAGTCTAGTGGTACCTATGTCTATCACATGGTGGTATTCATCAGGTTCTATCCTAGTGCTTATGTTTATGACATGGCATTGTATCCTAGTGTATATGTTTATCACATTGCACTTGATCCTATCTCGCTAGAGAACTCACTAGATTTTATCGATTAGATGGCTTATCCTATACTTAGGTTAGCAAACCTATCTGCTTTAGGGCACTTTTTGAGTGACTCCTCTCAATAGCTTATCCAATTGGCAGTGCACGTCTATCACAAGGTTGGTGATTCTAGCCTACTTTTCAGTCTATCTCTCCTAGTGAACCTGTTTGAGTGAGTCCTGTTAGCAACTTATCCAATTGGAAGTGTATGTTCATCACATAACTATCAATTTTGGCCTTCTAAGACACAAACACATTTTTGCAGCATATACGTGGTTTTAGACAACCTAGATGCGCCCTTACTACATAGTCATGATTTCCTAGCATAGACGTGACACTATTCTATGCATGCATGATACCCTAACACATATGCGCCTATATGACCCACATGCACTTACATAGCACATAGATGCAATTACAAACATAGACACATGGAAACGCTACCTATGTGTGCCTGTTTGAAATAGAAACACCCTAATGCAACCTAGATGCATTGAAACAACTTTTCACTGCTTCTGTGTTTTTGTTTTCTATCCTATAAATTGCAATAAATGCATAAGAAATGAAAAAATTACTAAGAAAGGTCAATATACTCATTGGATCACCCATGTCCTCTGACCGCTCGAACCATCAAACATGATCGAATCAATATATCCTCTTCGCCATCTCTCCTAGACTATTGGTTGCTTTGTGTGTGTTCTGTTCTGCCCTAATCTCATGAGTGTTGTGGATGCAAATGAGGATGTTTTTCCTAGGTCTTGCATATATAGGTTGTGTAGCCCTAGTTCGTTGTGCCAGTCTCCCACTTCTCGTTCATCCTTTTTGAGGTAGTCCTTCACCCGCATGACCTAGTCATTCCTTTCTTATCCTTTCTAGCCTTTCTTTCTTATTTAGAGATTGTTTGCAATATTTTTCAAAATTTTCATCCAATCTCAAGAGGGCATACCATTCATGTCTTATGGCAACTATGTATCGGTTAGTTTTATCTTCTTTGAGCTAATGTGACAAGTTGCATTGCCTCAAAGAGGGGCAAAATGTAGACACTTAAAATTGTCCTGTTTAATTAAATAAATATATTTTTTATTTAATTAATTCATTTATCCTTTTCTAACCTTTCCCTATTTTGTTAAGTTTGGATCAGATTTATATGATTAGGTAATTTTATATTTTAAATATTGAACACAATGAACTTAATTTCAGTCTGATTTAGGTTCACTACTAAGTGATTGTCAGAATACAGTTTTCGCTTTCAATCTGATATAGATGTAGATTACAATGTGTATATATATATATATATATTCACACAGATAATTTATATCTTCCACGTACGTAGTTCTTTTCACTGATTTAGTATTTCAATCTATTATATTCTCCTTCATGCATTCTAAGGAAATCACGTTATCCTTAAATAATATATCTACAGACTTCCTTAAGGGTCGTGTCCGTTTAACATGAAGAGGCGGCTAGATAAACCTGTATCGACTCATTAAAGAATCGAAACACTAACTAAACACGAAGTTACATAATAATGTTATTAATTAAATATAATAAAAAATAACATAATGATATATATTATTAAATGTTGAAGGCCTTAAGGCCAATTTAACATTTAATTTTATCCAACCAAAGCTATAAATCGTCAACAAAATAAATAATTTAATTTATTTAAATTATTCTTTTCCCTAGATTAAATAAATATTTTATTTATTTAATTGGTCCCATTTCTTTTATTAATTAAATAAACCTTTTATTTATTTAATTAATTCATTATCTTTTTTCCTCCATAACACATGTCATTTATCTCTTAATTATTCTACCTACCCTTTACTCCTAAATGACCATTTATTCTTTCACCTCTTAATCTTATCCCTTCATTTTCTAAAGTGTCTTCTATATAAGAGAATTCTTTTATCCTTCTAATCCTAATGTGTTTACTAAGCCTTTTGTAATCAAGCAACTTCACAGCCATAATTTGTTCTTTGTTGAGCACTTGTGCACATATAAAATCTGAGAGCAAATATATCAATCAAGACCAATGGAGATAGGAGACAATGGAGATCAAACCCTACTTGGCATGTGAGTGGTATTATTGTTTTAATTTGTTTATTTGGATGTTCTTAGGTTTCTTCATTTGTGTATGGTGAATATTTTGTTCTAGAACTAGGGTCTTGTTTGTGGTTGGATCCTTGTGGTTTTGCAATAGTTTGTCATCATCATTTTTCACCTTGCAAAATTCCTATGTAGTTGGAAATTCCTCCATTCTAGGTTTCCCTTAAAGTGTTGGTTGGTGATGATACTTATCACACTAACCATCTTAATCAGCTTGAGTTACTTGATGAGCTTCAATTAAAGGCCCTAGAGAACCTTCAGGCTTATAAAAAATTCTTATCAAAGCAGTATAATCATAATGTTCTTTTTTGTACCTTGAACATAGGTGACCTTGTTCTCTATGAGAATTGGAGAATTATAAATGTGCTACCAACCAAAAATGAAACTTCAACCCTAAATGGTTAGGTCCTTATGTAGTCACCTTTGTCTATGTTTCTAGTGCATACAATCTATCTAAGATGGATGGTATGATTTTGAAGGAATTAACCAATGCAATGCACTTGTGTTGATGTTGTGTAGATTCATACTACGCACCATGTGCATGGTACCTATGCTCTTTAGGATGTTGAGTATCATGTTATGACATTCTTTCATCAACACACTATACTTTCTCATTGTAAAATTATACATGCATGCATGGTTTGTTTTTTTTAGTTAGGAATTCGATATATAATTGTTTTATTTATATGCATTATATCAATGTCTTTTGTATCAGTTATTAATTGTACAATGTTAGTTAGCATGTACATTTACTACATTTTATGCATTTTCTTTAATTAAATCAAACATATTTTCTTTTTCATCTATTTATCATCATATCACATTAGATCATCTTTGCATTTGGTTAAGAATATGTATAACTTGATTTGAGGAAGCTATACATTTAAATAACTTTTCAATCAATCAACTATTTGAGACACATATTGCTTCTAAAACAAGAGGGTTTGATAAGGAAGCCCCTGAGAAAGATCCAACAACTTTTAAAACTAGTAGAAAGGAAAGAAATGAAGCATTTGATTAGAGCAACAGCTCTGATGAGGAAGAAGAAAGCTTTGTTAGAAAGTTGAAGAAAGGTAATAGAAAATACAAAGCTAAGTTACTTTTCAAATGTTTTAGTTGTGTTAAAATTGGTCATAATACATCTAAATGTCTTTATAAATAATCATAAAATAGTAACAAGAATTTCAAGAGAAACAAAATTTCAAAGGAAGTCTCTATTCCAAACAAATTTGCTACTCTTCAGATGATGAAAGAGAAGAAACTATTTGCATGGCCTTGAATGTTGGAAACAATGTTGCTAACCTCAAAAAATGTGTCAATAAGACTATTCTTAAAGATTCTAATCCTATCAAGAGGTCTTGGACTCTTAAAGATAATAATAATACTGAAAGGTCTATTATTGTATGGACTGCCCTTCACGAAAAAAAAAAATGACAAGCTCTTGGATGATTGGTGTAGCGTCGTAAATTGTACGCACTTGCTAGGGTGGTACAATTTCACACCTAGTTTAGCACCCGCCTTGGCGCATTTTGCATTTTGCATTGCATTTCCCCTTTAGCACTTAATTAATCAAATTAATTAGGTCTAAGGTTCTATTTCATCATCTTCCACATCATAAAGTTGGGCCCTTTCATTAAAGTGTGCCCCTTTCATTTTATTCCTCCTATACATCACTCAATCAAAAACCCTAATTAGGTCCTATTTTGAACTTGGGGGCTTGGTTTCGGGGGTCAAAACATCTCGAAATCACCTGTAACTTCGGATTCTCTCTAAAATCATCATATCCGACGGCCCTGAAAATTTGGTGAAAATTTGTCGGGACCATGGCGCTCGGAGTGCACATGGTCCCGGACATTTTTTCCGAAATTTTAGGAGCACGATCCAATCATAAAATAAAGCTTAACCCCAAGAAATTGGCGGGATATTCAATCTCTAGGTCGGCCAAAAGTTGAAATTAAGACCTAGGGTTTCATATATAAGAGCTCTCTTTCTTCATTTGAAAGGATCCGATTTTTGTTTTCAGGACCTCATATGCAGCGAAAGAGCAGATCTTTGAAGACTTCAACAACATTCAACATCCTTCTATCAAGCATTTATCAATTTCATTCATCCATTTAGGGCTTGGAAGACATTTAAGAACAATAGGAGATTACCGACTGAAGATTGGCTTGTACCCCTCCCTTGGGGGTTGGGTATGATTTCATGTTGTTTTCATGTCTTTGCATAAGCTTCAATATATCACTTATTCATGCTTTAGATCATTTTGCATCTTGATTTGGAGCATTTACATTATCATTTACAAGCAATTAGGGTTTACTTTCTAGGTTGCTCTAGTTTGCTTTCTTGCATTTTAGGACCTTGCACACACACTAGGTCTGCACACACAATACATTTTACAATACAACTTGGCTATTCATGGAGGTGGAAATCACTGAAGCGGGGGTTTGACTAAGGCAAAATCCTATATAGCCGTCCAAACACCTTTTTCAGATATAAGTGCAGGTTTCAGGACTCGGACGACGCCGCAGGTTGCAGATCCGGGAGAAGCAGACTGAGACCGACCTTCCCACCAAATCTCAGAGCAGAAGACCAGGACAGGGGCGTGGAGCGCCCTGGTCCTGCCAGGATAGGGGCGCTGGGTGCCCTGGTCCTCCTGACAGACAACATTTTCAGCATTTTTGACAGCTTTTCCAGAGTGCAAAACAGCAGTTTCCGGAGCAGTTTCAGGGGCAGAATCAGGACAGTGGCGCCCGCGCCCCCGTCCTGAACATTTTCATTCATATTTTAACTCCGGGTACGCATTTACATTCTTGTCTTATCCTTGTATTTACAGCTTTCCATTGTTTAAGTTCAATTCTGCAATCTTGTCATTAGTTCCTACTTGCATTTTGGGGTTAGGGATTGAACTTGTATCATTTTATCTTTCAATTGCAACAAAGGAATAGAAATCCTAATAGGTAGCCCGTGGCTCTCTCTTCCACAAAAAGAAGTAGCCAATTGTGTGATACCTCTAGGCTCTTTCGTATTCCACAAATGTGTGATTGAAAGTGAGATTAGGGCATGTTTCCTTAGTGTCACTTTTTCTCCTACACATTTTTGGTGAACCCGACGTGAACTCCAATCTTCTCTAATTTATGTTTTCAAATTTGAGTGTTTATGCTATTTCAAATTCAAATTTGTATTTACAAGTTTCAATTTCTTGCAAGATTAAAAAATTTAGAGGAAATTTTTGCTAAAACCCTAATTTTTCAATTCAAAGTTGAATTTGTCGATAGCTTAATTTGATCAATAATTTCAAATCTGATTTAGGAACTCATTTGAATCATAAATTTCATTTTTCTAAAATCTACATTCTAAGTGCTTGCATTGGTTAAAATTAAACATTTCCTTCTATTTTGCATGTGTTATCATTTGAAAGAGGAAAATTGTTGTCATGATGCATTCATTTCATAGATGTGATAATGGGTTAGCTTCCCTTGTTTCAATTTTTCCTTCTCCTAAAGAACCTCCTCCCATCTATAACAACATTTTAGTGCCTAAAAGAGTTGCTACTGATCCCTTTGAGACTCTCCCATGCTCTAAGGATGAAGACTTTAAGAGTGATCTTGACAATTCTCCTAAAATGTGCCCTTCCTATTTAGCTATCCTAGAGGAAGAGAATGATATCATAAACACCTTTCTTAATGTTACTTCACATTCCCTACACGATGCCTCTCTAAGTGAAAAGGTATTGATGGACATTGACTTATTTTCTCCTAAAGGTGGTCCTTCCAATGGGGGCATGTTAGTGCAACAAGAGGTTATGAACACTTCTTTCAAAGATCTCCTTCCTAAGCATGAATCTTTGGAGAAATATGTTCATGTTCCTCCTAAAAAACACTCCCTTCATGAGGATCCTTTTGTGCAAGAAGATGACATTATCCTTACATTTCCTAGTGATGGCATTTCCCTTTCCAACAAAATTCCCACTAGAGATGATGAATTAATGATAAATGCTTACCCTTCTCCTAAAGTTTGTCTTACCCATAAGCATCCCTTAGAGAAAGAAGATGAAATAATAAGAAATTTCCTTAATTCTCTCTCCCCTAAAGATCATATTGAACATATTTTGAGGAAAGAGGATGAATTTAACACATCTATTGATGCTCTCCCTTCTAAGGATGAGGAATTAATAAACAATGTTATCTCCTCTCCCGAAATTAACAATACTTTAAACATTCCTTTCAACCACTTCACTATTTGGGATGAACCATTAGAAGAAGGTGTAGATTATTCTCTCTCCCTTGATAGTTTCTCACCTTCCTTGAATCTCAATTATTCTCCCTCTAAAAGTAGAGCATCTCCCTCTCCTCAACTCGGTTCTACTCATAAGGAAACCCTAGTTCAAAGCAAGATGGTTAACATCTCTTTCAAAGATCTCCCTCTCAAAAGTGAGACTTTAGAGAGTAATCTTGAACCTTCTCCTAGAAAGTTTATTCCCCATGTAGGTCCTTTAATGATAGAGGATGATATGACCTTTCCTAGTATTACTTTTCCTACTAGAACATCAATGCCTATCCCTTGTCTCTCTCCTAAAATTGATTTAATCTGTTATAAGATTTTAGTGCAAGAGAAGACTATCAATAATTCTTCCAACACTTTTGTTCATTCCTCTAAACCATCCTCAATCAATTTGATACATGTGAATGAGACACCTAACAAACCTCTCTTCACTGTCCAAGGTGCTTGTCCTTCTCAAAATTCTCAACCTTTAAATAAGCCTATCTTAGTGGTTCAAGGTGGTTATGCTAATGATTCTTTTTGCACTCCTAAGAAACCTATTATTACTGTGCAAGGAGGTTATTCTTCTAAGAGCCCTTATGAGTATGCTAAGCAACTAACTAGAGAGAGTTATCATGCGGTTGCCCATACCTATAACACAAGAAACAATACGCAACCTAATCCTCCTCCAGTTATCCCCACTTCGCTTCCTCCTTCCCAACCTCTTCTTCCTCAAGCTCCTCGTATTTCACAAATGCTTAGTAAGGACTATGATCTCATAGAACAACTTAAAACTACCCCTGCTAAGATATCCCTTTGGGATTTGATCCAAACTTCTTCTGCTCATCATGGAATGTTACAAGATGCCTTGAAAGATTTGAATGTTCCTCCACCTAATACATCTAGTAATATAGTGTCTTTGGTTAACTCTATGATGAATCCTAAAGCTCAAATTGTGTTTACCCAAGATGAGTTGCCTACTAGTGAAATTCAACAACAATATGATCCCTTGATGATTGTGGTTATCATAAATGACACTGCTATAAGACGAACACTGGTAGATAATGGCTCTGGCCTTAATGTGTGTAGCATTAATCTATTGCATAAGATGAATGTGGATACATCCCTTATTGAGCCTAACTCTCATCCCATTCGAGGCTTTGATAATGTGGCTAAGTCTTCATTAGGTATTATCACCTTACCCATCACAGTGGGACCCGTTACTTTGCCTACTCCTATCCATGTTATGTCGGGAAATATAACATACAACTTGTTATTAGGGAGGCCTTGGATTCACAGTATGCAAGCTGTCCCCTCTACATTGAATAGACAAGTTAAATTTATTTATAACAATAAGACATATACCTTGATAGGTGATACTAATCTTCAAGCTTGTTTGCAAACATCTACTTCCAAAGGGAGTTCTTCTAAATCTTCCTCTTCTAATGATGACTCTTTAAACAAGATACCTATGAACAAATCATCATCCTCTAATAATCAAAATTCTTTGGATGAGTCTGAAGCTCCTGAAGAAGATCCTTCTTGACCTGAGTCTACACATGAAATAGCTTTTGATCCTGAGAAGGTTCTCGCAGAAGACGATTGGGGATCTCTTGATTTTAATCCCACCTTTGTAGGTGAGTATAGGGTTCCTCCTAGAGATCTTAAAGGTAAAAAGAAGGAAGAAACTAGAGATCAATCAGTCTTACTTGAACCTATGAGCAATAATTTTGTGGCCGCTTCTCAAACTTCTTCTCCTCACACCCCTAATTATGAAGAGTTTGATTCTTTGTCTTATGAAAAACCACCTTCTCTTCCTGAAATGGTTGATCGTTATGGTCGTGGTTTTCGCATTTTTGCTAAGCATGGGTATCATGGAAATGGTTGTGGCGCTCATGAACAAGGGATAAAAGTTCCTCTAGAGACTAATTTTCACAATTATGCCTTTGGACTCGGCTATAATCCCTGCAAACGTACCAAAGCATCTAAAAGACCATCTCTCAATGTAAATGTTATATTTAGTAGTGATGATGATCTCACTTCAACTAAATCATCTTCTACTTCTATCAACTCTCATTCCCCTCATAAGGAAATATTGGCGATGAACAAATCTCTTTATGAATCCCCTCAAATTTCTAAATCTACTTATGAATCTTTATCTCCTATTCATCATAAAGTCCTTTTCCCCAAGGATAAGGCTCTAATAAATTACACTCATCCCTCTTCTAAGATTTCTTGTGACTTTTCTTCTTCAATTTTTATCATTTTATACATGTTTTTGATCTCACTTATAGTTGAGCATTTAGCATGTCATATTCAAATACCTCATTCAATCTATCATGTCTTTAAATAACATTAATGGCTATTATGTTGCTCATCATTATGTGACATTGGTAGCTCATTTACTGGGGGCTCATTGTCATTCATGATGGTACAATTTCAAGTGCAATCATATATTTTTTTTTGAAGCAACATAATAGCCTAATTTTCTTGTTCCTATGGGGACAAGATTGATTTCATACATCTCTTCTTTTGCTTATGTCCAAATCTCTCCCTAAAAGATTGTGTATGTCCTTCTCATTGAGGCAATGATCTTTCCTTATTTTTATCTAAGGATCCACCTTTTTCCTATTTTGTGGACGGTGTGAACTTTATTACTTGATGTTATTCCTTGTATGCATTTGTTGTTGTTTGTTCAAGGATTCTCTCTTACAAGAGGTGTAAGTCCTTGACTACAACCTCTTTTGCACTTGGTAAAATACATCCATAATGAATTCACTCTCCCAATTGGGTTAAAAGGAGCGTCATCCTTCATTAAGAATCACTTTCACCTCACAAAAGAAGGAAGTATTGCATTCTTATTCTCTTCTTTGTCTTGTTCTAGAAGATGTTATATTTGTCTAAGACAATTCCTCTTGGGGATAGGTGTCTTTTGTACAAAGATCTCTTCTCCTCTAAGGATCTCCTTTACACATACTACAAGATATCCCTTTTCAACTATCTTATCCTTGCTTAAAGAGTGTAAAACTCTCTTGCTTGGATCTATGACATTGTTGCATTTTTGGGGTATCTTCTTTTGTGATGAAGGTAGGTATCCTTGTTCTACTTTGCTTATGACATAAACATTACACTTTTTGAGCAATGGGTCATTCTTGGAACCAGAGCACAGACTCTTAGAGCGAGATGTCTCCATTTTTCTTTTATGCAAGGTGATTATTCTCGGAACCAGAGCATAGACTCTTAGAGTGAGATGTCACGCTTTTGTACTATACATATACAGGTTGTAGCATACTCGGGCATAGACTCCTATGAGATGATTCTAACCTCACTTACACACACATGCACGAGGTTGAGTGGAACTAGCGGCATAAGGCTAGACTTTCTCACTCTCCTCCCTTACATGGATCACCTAGACAGACTCTAGGGGCTAGTTTTCCATGTCCTTTTCCCATGGATCACCTAGACAAGATCTAGGGGCGAGAAGTCCATGTTTTCTCTCTCACTATTCTTCTCATGGATCACCAATGTGTGTATTCATGCTTTTTTTCCTTTCTTTCTCTTTGCATTTTGTTTCCATTTACATCCTTCATCTTGTGTTAGAGAACTCCCAAATCCTCACACTCTTTGTTGTGTTGGAATTGAGATTTAGTCCTCTTTCTTACCAAATGATTCTCCATTAGTTTTTGATCTCATATCAAATCTTCTTGTGAGCATTTGTCATCAATATTCTTTAACAATTCGAAGTGGTAAACATGATACCCTGTTTCAACTCACTAAAATTAGCAAGCCGAAACAGGGGGGGCATATAGCTACCCTCGAATTTTCATCACCTTCCTTAGTAAGCATTAGGTGATTTTGTGATCTAACGTGTGTTTTGTAGGGTGCGGTTCCTAACTGTGTACTGTAGATACCGCTGGGGGCTTCGTTCGACAAACTTATGGATATATCCTTTTTCAAATAATGTTTACTTTTCTGTACTTTAGCTTGCATATGCACGTAGTGTTCATATGACCACTAAAGTGGGGGCTAAATGTAGCGTCGTAAATTGTACGCACTTGCTAGGGTGGTACAATTTCACACCTAGTTTAGCAACCGCCTTGGCGCATTTTGCATTTTGCATTGCATTTCCCCTTTAGCACTTAATTAATCAAATTAATTAGGTCTAAGGTTCTATTTCATCATCTTCCACATCATAAAGTTGGGCCCTTTCATTAAAGTGTGCCCCTTTCATTTTATTCCTCCTATACATCACTCAATCAAAAACCCTAATTAGGTCCTATTTTGAACTTGGGGGCTTGGTTTCGGGGGTCAAAACATCTCGAAATCACCTGTAACTTCGGGATTCTCTCTAAAATCATCATATCCGACGGCCCTGAAAATTTGGTGAAAAGTTGTCGGGACCGTGGCACTCGGAGTGCACATGGTCCCGGACATTTTTTCCGAAATTTTAGGAGCACGATCCAATCATAAAATAAAGCTTAACCCCAAGAAATTGGCGGGATATTCAATCTCTAGGTTGGCCAAAAGTTGAAATTAAGACCTAGGGTTTCATATATAAGAGCTCTCTTTCTTCATTTGAAAGGATCCGATTTTTGTTTTCAGGACCTCATATGCAGCAAAAGAGCAGATCTTTGAAGACTTCAACAACATTCAACATCCTTCTATCAAGCATTTATCAATTTCATTCATCCATTTAGGGCTTGGAAGACATTTAAGAACAATAGGAGATTACCGACTGAAGATTGGCTTGTACCCCTCCCTTGGGGGTTGGGTATGATTTCATGTTGTTTTCATGTCTTTGCATAAGCTTCAATATATCACTTATTCATGCTTTAGATCATTTTGCATCTTGATTTGGAGCATTTACATTATCATTTACAAGCAATTAGGGTTTACTTTCTAGGTTGCTCTAGTTTGCTTTCTTGCATTTTAGGACCTTGCACACACACTAGGTTTGCACACACAATACATTTTACAATACAACTTGGCTATTCGTGGAGGTGGAAATCACCGAAGCGGGGGTTTGACTAAGGCAAAACCCTATATAGCCGCCCAAACACCTTTTCAGATATAAGTGCAGGTTTCGGGACTCGGACGACGCCGCAGGTTGCAGATCCGGGAGAAGCAGACTGAGACCGACCTTCCCACCAAATCTCAGAGCAGAAGACCAGGACAGGGGCATGGAGCGCCTTGGTCCTGCCAGGACAGGGGCGTTGGGCGCCCTGGTCCCTGGGACAGGGGCGCTGGGCGCCCTGGTCCTCCTGACAGACAACATTTTCAGCATTTTTGACAGTTTTCCAGAGTGCAAAACAGCAGTTTCCGGAGCAGTTTCAGGGGCAGAATCAGGACAGTGGCGCCCGCGCCCCCGTCCCGAACATTTTCATTCATATTTTAACTCCGGGTACGCATTTACATTCTTGTCTTATCCTTGTATTTACAGCTTTCCATTGTTTAAGTTCAATTCTGCAATCTTGTCATTAGTTCCTACTTGCATTTTGGGGTTAGGGATTGAACTTGTATCATTTTATCTTTCAATTACAACAAAGGAATAGAAATCCTAATAGGTAGCCCGTGGCTCTCTCTTCCACAAAAAGAAGTAGCCAATTGTGTGATACCTCTAGGCTCTTTCGTATTCCACAAATGTGTGATTGAAAGTGAGATTAGGGCATGTTTGCTTAGTGTCACTTTTTCTCCTACACAATTGGAAATGGTTATTCCAACCACATGACAAGGAATAGAAGTAAGTTCATCAATCTTAAGAAGTGGAACGGAGGATCAATTTGTATGGAACACTACAGAGAATATCATCATTATGATATATGATTATTGTTATATGAATTAATTGTTAGAAATATAATATAAGATTTTTATTTTCTTTTACTTGTTTAATAGTATTAAGACTTGACACACATTATTATATAAGATATTTATTAACATATAATTAAAAATAAGAAAATAAACATATACATTCATTTATATTATATTTTAATATAAATTTCTATTATAATATAAAAAAGATAATAATAACATTAACTATAAATTAACTAATGATGTATTTACTTGAATCATGTCATAATGTTGTTTGATATAAAATTACATAAATTCAGTTCATTTAAGTAAGTTTTAGTACCCATTCACATTACTTTATAATCATAATATTTTGTAATAATAAATTTATTTCTGTTTAGTTAAAAGATAACATTTTAATGTCAATCATTAGAATATATATGTATGTTGACATCCATTTTCGTTAAATAAACAAACTTATATGGCACATATCTTTTTCTTTTCATGATGAATAGTATGTATTTCACTTTTAGAAAACAAAATATTATGGAATATTTACTTTTAAAAAGTATTGATTGATTCAAAAGATGTACGAAAGGTATCAATTATTTGATTGATATGAAACAATGTAAAGCAGCTTTTAAGACCAAACAAAAAACCTTTTGCATGAAAGAGAAGGGAGAAAAGAATCGGCTTTTCTAGTAGTTTGTTTGAATAGTCAGTCATCAATGGGAAAAGAAGAAAATTCATGGTGGACTATTACAATGACAGTGCCTTTAATTTAGGTTTAGATAAACATACATTCACGGGAATCTCAATTATTGCGTATATAAATCACGTCCAAGTCCAAATATTAGACAGCCAAACCACTTTTCATTGCCCACGCAAAGTACGTTGTGGCTTTATTGCCTCACTCAGCCAAATTGAGAGCCCACATAAACATATTCCATCACAATTCTTGCTGCTTTCATTGTTGTCGAATCTAACAAATTATTGATTGATTAAAGAGAGCACTGTGTTAAAAGTTATTAAAAAAATTAGAATATAGTTATCTAGGAGTACCACGCTCATGAAAAAGAGGTAGAAGGTGTCGAAGGTGCTAATACCATCCACAAGCAACACAATATATGGATACTTGCAGTTGAAAAGGCCTACATGATCTCATTTAGCTGATTGACCATGGCCACAAGGTGGGGATGAAGTAGGGCCTTGGACTCTAGAAATCATAGTTTTGCATATAAATACAAGTAAACATCAACTAAATTAATAGAAAAGAAAAGAGACTTGAATTCTTATTTTTTCGAATATTGAGGAGAATTTTTAGCTTGAAAGCATGTCAAATTTAAATTGATTCAAACAAGAAATATGTTAAGTCAAGTAGCAACACCATATTTCATATGAAAAGAAGTCCAAAAAAAATGGTTTGAGTAAATCATTATCTAATTCCAAAAAATTAAGATCCAGTATAGACCTAAGATACATGTTTGAGAGACTCCATTTATCCAAATAAGAGATAGGGATAGCTAATAACTAGCTAAGCTAGATGAAAACTAAGAAACATACCTTGGTAAATAATTGCATGAGCTAATTTATGATCAAGAATAGCCACCAAAATTATCAAGAACCACCATTGCTAAGTTTCAAGTAAATACTAGAGCTACCAACAATGGTTTGATATGTCTACATTCAAAGATGGGGTTCAACGTATAAGTATCCCATGTGGGGATTCTCATTGTGAAATGACATTTATGGGTATTTGTAATCTTTCCACCAAAACATGAAGGACCTAATCCATTCTTAAAACCATATTAGAAGGAATAAAATCAATAAAAACTTGAAAGGTCTCTTGATCCTAATTGGATTAAAATACTTTTAAGTTTGCTTTATGTAAATAGAGAAAATTATTGTTAGTTCTAAAAAGGAAATAATTCAGAATTTTGATTCTTCTTTTAATTAATTTGAATCAAAAGAACCTAAGATATGAAAGAACTAATCACAACCAAAATAACTACTAGTTATTTGAGAGGCCATTATAAAACTCATTACCATCTCAAAGAATCTATAGTTTGATAGAGTTTCTAGCCTTCCACATTTGCTTAATAACAAAAGTGCCTTAAATTTGAGTAGGCTCCATCATTGTGAAAAGAGTATAAAGACTAAAAATTTTCAAATCTATTAATCTAGAAGGAATTCCAAAATAAATATCTCTTAATAAAAAAGTAGGCATCATATTCCCTTCTAGAGCTCTAATAATTCATTTAGCATGTAGAGCAATACCTTGCCAATGAACTTGAAAGAAGTCCCAAACCACCAAAATCATGAAGGAAACAAAAGTAATCACAAACACAATGATGAAATGGTTTATTCCCATTTATAGAATCATAAAGAGAAAAAATTGAGCTTCTTGACTTTGGAATATGAAGCCTTAGAAGGAACACAATTATTAGAAGAAAAACAAACATTATTATTAGCTAAAATCTTAGAGCTTACCTAGAATTAGCCAACTATAGAAAGAGGTTTACTGATCTAATAGATTAGTTTTTTCAATTATGTTAATGACAACTTGCCACAATCTAGCAAGTGGCATCTAAAATAGAAAGGAAATGCACTTGATGAATAGAAATATTTCCCCATGATCAACATCTTCATCCAAAATAGTCAAAATAGTCAATTTTTCAAAGAAAAGGTTTTATATGCTCCATTGAGATTTTTACCATTAAATACTCAAGGTAGGTTTGTGCTAGAACGTATCAAGAAAAAGAATAGTATATTTGATATTATTCTTGTCCTAAAAGAGAGTGAGAAAAGGATCACTAGAAAATCTCCCATAAACCAACTAAATAGATTTATTGTTGAATGCAATACCAATAACCAACTTTTAAGATACCATATGGGAAAAAATCTAATCAAGCCCTTAATAACAAGCACATAAAGCATGTGAACTATAAGAGCTAAAAGGAATTATTTGCAAATTGACAAAAAAGCTTGAAAGGCTAGTATTGTTGGACATTAATGGTGATGCAATTTGAGGCATTAGAGAATAATATTTGGACAAATCAAAGAAAATGTTGTCTAAATCCCAATGCTAAAATTAGAGGCCTTTGGAAATATAATTTTAATAAATATTATAGGTTTTTGAGATCACAAGTCCCATTTAATGCCTTTTTAAATGGAAATAATTTTTTCAAGGATTTACCATGACTTAAGAAAAATGTTTATGCCACGAGGAAGTTGCTAGGGAAGGATTTGTTAAATCTTGAGAGAAATTTATTTCATAACAATCTCATAGGATACATTCCATAAGGTGACAGGTTACCAATTACATTATTTTTGATTCATCAACTTTAGGTATGAATTTAATATTTCATTTTTTTATTATGTTTCCTAGAAAAATTGTATTCATTTTCATTGTAGGCATTGCTTCACTATTGAGCACTTGTCCTCTACTTGCCCCATTGGCTCTCCTAAGTTGTCTTCTTGAACTTGGTGGAGGAATTCTCTTCATAGGACTTTTACTATGTATCCTAATGATTCAAATATTGATTCTAAATATTTGGATCTAGCCTCATCTATTTTGAAAACTACTCTTCCTAGACTTGGTGTATCTCCTATTGTTGCTTAAAATTTTGTCCAACCTTCAATTCTAATGAGCCTACTAAAGTTGTTTCTTTGAATAGTTGTGTCAAATTTATCAGTTATTATGAGGAGGTTTCTATCCCTTCTTGTCATAAGGACTTAGTTTTGGCTAATGAATCCTCTCGGATAGGTATTCAAAGGAAGAAAGCTAGTCCTAAGTTTCTCCTTTTCATGCCAATCCTTTGGATACAAAGTCATTTAGATTTGTTTTAATCTCTAGTTTGGCTTGATATTCAAACTTATTTAGATGTTTTGTTGTTGTTATTCAAGTTCTATTCTATTTTTTTATTACTATTACTATATAAGGTTCTAGGCACTTTCAAAAATTTCTTGCCTTTTTTTCTTGCTCAGCAAAAAGGCCAAATCCAACAAATTTATCAAATATTATAAAATAGCCATTATAGATTCTTGGGAGAAACAAATGAGGCAGTGGGGCATGTAAACAAAAATCCCATAGTATTTCATAGTAACTGGCCAAAAAAAGTACTATCATACCCAAATTTTATCAAAAATAAAATAACATAAGCAAAAAAAGAAGAAAAAACCGTTTAACTGTTCATAATATTTTTTATTTCCACACCCATACTTCATCTTCGTTCACATCATCCCCTATGGATCTATCTACCCAAACCTTCTCTGAGAGCCCCATTAATTTCTTAAGGAATATCAATCCCCTTTTAATCCAATATTCTCTTGCCTCAAAACTCTATTAATTCCATATAGTGATAATTGGAAGCCTTGGCACCTCCCCTGTTCCACATTTATCAACAAAATAATACACTGGAAGTGAGATTGAGAGTCTTTCATCCACCTAGAGCATAACTCTATCCAAGTCACCTAAAAACGTGTTTGTAAAAATGCGGTGACACAATTCTTCTGCTACCACTTTCTTCTCCCCCATGGTTAACATTATGGCTAGAAACATTGCTGGAATATCCATATTACCTTAATATCTATGGTTTGCATGCAAAAATTTTGGACCCAAAATAGATTTCACTACATGCAAAAACAACCTATGCAATAAATTAAGCACCTCCCCCAATCGTTTTTGAGTCATCTCTCCTAGGAAAGCCATTTGTTGTTTACTATCCACTAGTCTAATTGGAGAATCCATGGTGACATAGAGGAAAGCTCGAAGAAAGGATAAATTTGGGATAAATTATTGCAAAAAACACAAGAGAAGGATATGAATGCCGAACTTCCCAACAAAATTATGTTTAATGAACCCCATATTCTACCAACTTATTGAGAAAATTCTATCATTAATTCTATAAAAAATAAACTCATATGAAAATATTATAGATAGACGCTGTGAAGGATTTTACCTAGTTTGTACCAATTATTTTTATTAAATTCATGTGGGAATCTACCTAGGATAGGAGATAAATCACTAAACATAGAAAATATGGCCTCATTTAAATATTATTTAGTCAAAATTAAATCAAAATGAATGCATTTAGAAGTTTTTAAAATTGATAGGGAACCATATTTAATAATTATTATAGATCAATTTTATAATATGGAGTATGATGTTTAGTAATAAATTGGTTAAGGACATTGTCATAAGCACTATTGTAACTTCTCCCAATATCAAAGTGGGCCCCCCTCATTATTCTTCTGGGGTACTTGTTTCCACTAATCCTATTTCTAACCCCATCACAAATCCTTTATTTGGCTCTAGCATAAACATTACAAATCCTTGTATTGACCTCATCGCTCCCATCACTAACTTTTTCATTGGCTTTGTCATCACTATAGGAAACCTTAACTATCTACCTCCTCAATTCATCACACTAAAAAAATAAGGTCACACACTATTAAACACATTTCATAATGATGAAGCTATCACCACCTTCATGGGACTCCATGATAGTGTTTCACTAAGGGATCGTAACATAAACTTTAAAATGGAGTTGGATGTGTTAGTATATTCCAAGGAACCCCTTTAAGTGCATAAATTTATTAAACATCAAATATTTAAATCTTAGGCATTTTGGAGGCCAAGGGCCTAAAAAATACTTATATTTAGTAATGTCATGTTCCTAAGCCCACCATTTGTAAATCTACAAATATAAAATCCAAATAAGGCCAAAAATTAAAAAAACTCAAAAGTTCATTTTGTTAAAAACACGGTTGCACCAAAAGATCAACTTATTAATGCCCAATACAACCACGAGATTTAATGAATCCATGAGATCTTGTTAAACCATATCACAAACTCAAGCACTATACTGCACAACACAAGGGACCAAGGATACACATATTGGAACAATCCCCTTAGTGAAAGCGAGGGTTTGAACCTATGACCTAGGCTCTGAAAAAACTTGTTATAAACTCAGTTATCATTGCACCAAAAGATTGACCTCTTAATGCCTGATACAGCTACAAGATTTAATGAATCCATGGGAGGTAGTTAAGCCATGTCGCAAACTCAAGCATTGCACTTCACAACAAAAGGAGACCAAGGATGCACACCTTGCAACACATTTGAGTTTTGAAATCTAGTCTTAAAAATTTGAAGACCATGAAGAAAAATCCATACATGTAAAGAAAAATATTTTTGATTTACAATCTAAAATTCATTAAAAATTGTAATCCAATTGGAACATATTTTTTACCATCTCAAATCCAAGGAGTAATCAAATAAATTTAGTTACAAAATTTATTTCAGTTCAAAATGTTTCAATATGGGTACCCATCTAAATGTTGAAGTTCCAACATCCATGAACCTAGAAACCTATAATCCCCAAGTGATCGAGGCAAAAAGATTGGAAAATATAATTAATACCATCATATCCAAGAAAATAGCCATTATTTGAAAACATCATGGTGTGAAATCTTATTGATCCTATTTCCTATTGGTCCCATGGTATCTACACATTCATTTAGAATCATAGTTTTCTATTAATACATTTTACCCTAGAAAATCTCATCCATCATCACATATACCACCATCACAATATCCCTTGCAACCAACTCTTGACATAATAACCAAACTTTCCATACAACTTGCCTCACACTAAAATTTTCTTGGCAACACCTTGGGAGAAGCTAACTTACTAATCACCAAAGCTCACAACAACATCTATTGTCTACAACTCTAAAAGTATGATCACTTGCTTCTTAGAAATTTATAATCTTCTAATGATATCTTGAAGTGGCAACTAGTTCAAATGCACACAATGAAGAAGAAAGTTCATACTATTGAAACCTTATTATTTTATAAATAATAGGAATGATGAGAGGAAACTATCAATGAATATATATGGGATGATATGAAAGGTATTATTGTCACCTTTGATAATTAGTAACATTTGTAGAATGTTGTAAAAAACATTAAGATTGAAGTTGGCATTGCTAATTAAAGGAAGAAATTTAAATTTGAGGATCTTAAATTGAAAAATAACTAAGCTAATATCTATAATAACATTCGATATATTATTTCCTTCCACTAGGACTCAATGAAGAATACTACCACCACACTGCAGGTGTTCCAATAGGAAAATGAAAAATGGAAAGCTAAATGTAGGCTATAGGAAACTAGATATTAGCATCTATCTACCTCTCCGTACTCTAGTATAACAATGAAAGGTCAAACTAAATGTACTGCTCACCTTGTTCCGTCTACCTCTAGTATTGATAACAAGAGGAGGGTTCCCAAAGAGTTATTAGTCGAACATAAGTTGGGATCCTTAAACAAATAATTCCATGCCATCAAAGGCTTGAATATTTTTAATGGTCCTTAGATGTTCTATTGATTGTTAGCTAGTCCTTTCTCATTTTTCTATTTTTGATTTCCATTTATGCTATTGTAGTATTTAATTTTCCTATGTCTTACCTCTGGTGAGACTTGTCTCTTTTGCCTTGACAACTATTATACAATGGGTTTGGGCCCTTTCCCATGGCTATTAAACAAAAACTAAATAAGTTGAAGAAATTAATTTAGGCCAATCTAAGTAGGATTTACACAATTGTAACAAAATATTAATGATATTCAATTAAAATTTATCTCAACATAGATACATATGAGGAAAATATATCAATGGTTAGAGTTATCATATCAATATTCTAATTTAATAAACTTGGCATTCGATACATCCAATTCTACTATGAAATAAACTAAATACATTTTTAACCCTTTTTTGTTGATCCCTAATATTCTACTCCCAACATATGAAGTCAATTCTCATCAAATAATAGTGTGACTAGGGTTCAAAACCCTCCAAACTCGTCTAAAATTGTTCATCAATTTATTAGATTCTCCAAGTACCTCCCTTCAACCTTTAAAACTCGGTTATAGGAAGACTACAACCATTATCAAATTTATAACTTGCAATGGTAACCTCTGAAAAATACAACCTGGTGTTGAGTCTGCAATGGTAACCTCTAAAAGATATAACCTGCTCTCGAGTCTTACTTATTAAATTGATAAAAAAATTATAAAAAATGATTATTTCATTCAACCTCAAACTTCTAATTTACATTGAACAATATTAACAAATAAAAAAGTTATATATCAATTTGTTCAACAAAAATACCCACAATTTTTTAATATTTAGTACACATGTTAATCGTAAATGAATTCAATCTTAAATTATCTAGGAGGGTTATGGCATTAATAAAAGGTTTTCAATAACTAATCTTTTAAAAATATATATGGTTATCTCAAACATGCATGACTTTTGTATGGTCATTTTTTTCCTTCTTTAACTACATTAAAGTTAGGATTAAATAGGCTCCCTTGGGATTATGAAATTTTGACACTATACAAAACTATATGGAATAGGGAAAAAACATATCGAAACTAGCAATACAAACATACTAAACAATATATCCTCTTATTGATTTGTGAAAAATGTTCTATAGAATATTTGAAATGCCACTCATAAATACTGAACTCCTTTTTTGCACATGCTTCCGAGTCCCCAATACCTACTTATATCACATCAATTAAATTATCTTCTTTGTAATACTAAAATGGTATACTAATTCATATTTTAATTTTTTATTAAACTCAGAATGATGTGTTGTAGTGGTTATTTTGGTGTCTTTCAAGGTTCTAATCCCCAATAAGTTGGTGAGCATGCAAATCATGTGTCTTCATTAGGTCGATGTATTCACAAGATGTGCATCTTTGCTCGGTGGTCAACATTGTGGGTTGTGTTCCTACATCGAGCCATTGTGTTCATGTATTCACAATTTTCTTTTGCACATCCTTCCCAATCCCCAATCCCTACTTATATCACATCAATTATATTATATTATTTCTAATACGAAAATGGTATACTAAGTTAAATTTTAATTATTTATTAAACTCAAAAGGTCATATTATAGTAGTCAAATCACAAAATTATTGTGGTGGCTTTCAAGGTTCAAAATCCCTCTAAGTCTTTTAGCATGCAAATGATGCATCTTCACTAGGTTGATGTATTCATAAGATGTGTGTCTTTACTTGGTGGTCAAGTTTGTAGGTCGTGTAAATACACTAGGCCATTATGTTCTTGTATTTGATCATACTAATATTGGTTTTGATATTTAAGGCCCCCAATAATAATCTCAATGATAAAACTATTCAAAACAATCTTTGTACACAATCTCTCTAAATTTAAAACAAGCTAAAAATCCAAATTTACTAAATTAAATATGAACAAGTAAACAAAATAAATGCAATAAACAATATCTGTATAAAGATAAATCCAAATATAAATAACATAAAACATATCACACTAATAATAAACTAAGAAAGAATCCAAACTTTATATATATGTACATTATTTATAAATATGTAATTATAATAATTTATTCTATATAAAATAGAGCCATGATAGACTTTGAAAAAGCCTATGATAGAGTTGAGTGGAATTTCATAGTACAAATGTTGGATAGCTTGAGATTCCCGGAGTCCTTTTCTAGAATAGTGCAAACTATACTCTGTGAGGCGAATGTTGTGGTAGATGTAAATGGGCTCAGGTCTAAAAATATTGTTCTCTCCAGGTCTATAAGACAGGGATGTCCTCTGGCCCCGACATTATTTGTTCTTGTTGTTGATGCTATGTATTACATCCTTAAAGACTGCAGTTTGACCCCAACGGTTAAAGGCATTACACTTCCTAACAAGGAGGAGGCCCTTAATGTACAATTTGCTGATGATACGACCATCCTTCTTTCTTCGGAAGAAGAAAACCTATCCTCCCTACCTCAAAATATGGAAATCTTTTGCAAGGCCTCTGGAAGCAAAATTGCCTTTCACAAATCTAGCCTATTGGGCTGGACTGACTCTCCCCCTATTTGGATGTCTAAGTTTGAGCTGCAATGGGGCGGTCCACATCAAATCAATAGATATTTGGGCATTCCTTTCTCCATCTCTCCAAACTTGAAGGAAATGTGGGACTGGTTTAGAAATAAGGTTGAGAAGAAGTTGAATAAGTGGAACGAGAACTACCTCTCCCTAGCTGGTCGGTTTCAAGTTTGTCAAAAAATCTTGTATTCCTACAACATATATTGTTCTTCAGCTTGTCTTTTCTGCAATTATCAATTTGATTATCTTCAGAAACAAATTTGGAAATTCCTATGGTCAGATGGGAAGGAGAACAGGAAACAACATGCGGTTAAATGGGAGTGGTGTGTTAGATCTAAGCTCCAAGGAGGGATGGGTCTCAAAGACCTCAAGTTATAGGGCATTGCATTGGCATCCAAGTGGATCTTTAAAGCCTTAGAAGGTGAGGAACCCTAAAAGATCCTGATTAGACACAATATCCTGAGATCCCTCCCTAAAAAGGCTAAAAAATGGAAGAATCTCCCTATGTGGGATTTACTGGTTGGTGACTTTGAGATTTCTCCTGCTGGCTCTGAAGTCTTCAAGTCCATTTGGATGGCTTGGTATCATGTCAAACAACATGTTAAAGACAAGGGCATTCTTGATAGTAAAGGGGTCCTCAATCTTGGCAGATCTATTTGGTGGAACACTTTTCATAATGGGAAGCAACTGGCTTGCCTCCAAGGATGTTCTGCCTTGAAATGGCACAATTTAGGCATTGCTACCTTTGAACACATTTTGGTAGGCGGCTCCTTGATCCCTTGGGATTATTTGAAACTTGCCTTCAACCTCCATGCCTCGCAGTTCATAACTTACAATGTTCTCAAAAGTGCCTTGGCCCCCCTCCTTGCCTTGGTCCACTCTTTTGCTCATCCCCTGCTCTCTTCCCTCTGCTGGATAGATGGCCCTGCCCTTCCAAATATGAAGTCCAAGATTATATATTCTTTCTTAGCTGACTCTGGAGATATCCTTGCCCATCTTTACAATGTCTGGAACCTCACCTGGGATGATAAACAGTGGCAATCTGCCCTTCGCAAATTTTGGTCTGGCCCTCAGGAGGCTAAAAAGAAATTTTTCGCCTAGAAACTTCTGCTCAACAAACTCCCACTTAAGGAAAATATTGGCAATCCCAAGTCATGTGTAAGCTCTGTCGTCTCCCTGAATATGTATTTCACATTTTTTTTGAATGTCACTTTGCCAAAGAGGTGTGGAAGTTATTTGGTCTTACAATTGGTCCTAACTGTTTTTCTATTGATGAGGTGATCCTTGGTTATATTAAAGGCGGCAAAAAATGTGCTAATTTCTTTTGGTCTGTTCTTTCTTTGGAAATTCTTTGTACCATTTAGAAAGATAGAAATGATGATGTGTTTATTGGCAAGGGTAGATACCTCACTGAGTCTCTTAGGAGACTCAATGTCTATCTTGTTTCCATGCAGGTTACAGTGATTCTCCGCCTTGATGAAGGCAAATTCGACAAATGGTTCCAAGATGGTGCCACTTTTGTTTACATTCAAGAGCTTTCTCATAGGTTCACTTGGGACCGCATGGGAAGCAATAAGACCCACTTCGAACAGGCATTGATGAAGTTCATGCACGAGATGGAACCTCGACAACAGAGGGAGGACTTCATTCAGAGGGAGGTGGATGGAGTCCCTTCTCATCCATTTAGAGAGCAGTTCATTGATGGACTTATAACGGTTGGAGCAAGGGAGACTTGGGATGGACTGCGTGGCTCACTCCACAGGGGGACAACACTGCCCTTGATGTTGTTTTTACTTTTTGACTACTCACCTAATACTGGCTTACATACTGCTGTTTTTTTTTTTTTGAGGCTATATTGTACTAGATACTGTCTTTTTTTTTTTTGTAAATCTGGGTTAATTGCTCTCTCTGTTAATCTGTTCATACACCATACTTTTTGTAATACTAGGATGTGATTACTAGGTATACCTGCAAATACTTTATCCGTCAAGATGTAAGTAGTGGTCAAGCGGATAGAGCTGTGTGTTTCCAGCCTTGATCTTTTTTGTTCTAGTTGGGGGTAATTGTTATACGGCTGTGTCCTTACAGTCAAACTTTGTAACTGCTGTTTATGATACTTAATCGAAAAAATAGAGCCATGACTAAATGGGAATGGGATGGCCATTACAATTAGTTGGTTTAGTTGGTCTACTCTCTCCAGGAGGATGCGAATAATATTAATTTAAGAATAACAAAAATTAATCTATACAAGTATCCATCCCAAAGTTTGTCTAAAGTGAATATCCATCCCAAAGTTTGTCTAAAGTGAATTTTTGTGTTAACATTCTTTTTGTAAATGACACCAAGGATAAGTTGTTGAAAGTTATAGGAAATCATAAGTAAAACTAATAGACTAGTGTTACAGAATTCTCCAGCCAGCACAAGAAACTTCTACATTCTACATTTCTCTTCACCGTAGCTTTGTAAACCAATCCAAAATCTTCTGGAGGTCTGCATAAAGTCTATAAATACTGCAGCCTCCCTTTCATTTCGTGTGTAAGAATATAACAACAAATTGCTATGTTTATGTGTTGATAATATAATTTCTAAGTGTTGCTCAGCTACTCTATTTTTTTATTGTGCAAATAATATATTTAGGTGTTTCCCGTTTTCTCTATTTTTAGTCTTATTTTATTTATGCAATATAGTATTATAGTATGTTTAAATATTGGTAGTGATATATGAATTTTGTAGTGTGAATTTTTAATTCTACATGTTGCAATTTGGTTGTGAGCAGCACTAGCTATTTCTTGAGGTAAGTGAACAATACTACAATAAAGGAAACAATATCAATACAGAATAATTTTTGAGATTTTTATTTGGGTATTAAAATTTTTGAATTTTGTTTCATTTTCATCCAAAAAGGAGGGAATTTGACATAATGGATTCTATTGGTATTCTTTTACCAACAATTAAATTGAATAGAAAAAAATATTATGATTAGGTGTTTCGTATGGAGGATTTTCTAACACTTAAAAAATTGTTATGAATTGTAATTGGAAGTGAAAAAGGACTAGCAAACTTTGGAAAGGATCAAGAAGACTGGGATAAAAGAGACGAAAGGGTAGTAGCATTGGTTACACTCACACTTTGAAATGAAGTTTTCTAGGAGTTTGTAATGAGAGAAGTGGGGTCAAAGTATGAGATATTTTGAAGAGCACATATGAAAATTCTTGTGTGATGTTTGGATTCTAATTCTCACAATAGAATTATATAATTTGAAATTATCAAATTCAGGAGATTTAGTCCCTCATCTAAGTAAATTAAAAGAAAAGAAAAATGAACTTGCCTCACTTGGAAAGCATATAGATGATAAATATTTTGTGCAAATAATCTTACAAAGCCTTCTAGGATCTTACCAATCGTTCATAAGAGGGTTAGATACTACTGATAAATTGAAAAATATAAAATATGAATAATTATGTGCTAAGCTAGTGTAGGAAGAAAAAAGTCAAAGTTAAAGAAAGAGAATTATTTAGTGATGAGCCTCAAGCATTCATACTGAAGGGGAAATAATATTACAAAAAGACACAAGATAATCAGCCTAAAGAAAGGAATTGGAAGCATGAAAATAAAAACTATCCATCTAAGGATTATAACAAAGTAACTAGAAATATAATTATTGTGGTAAGCTAGCTCACAAAGCGAATGAATGATACAAAAGAAATAGAGATGTAGAAAGGAAGAAAAATAATTTCTCAAAATATTTTGATTCTTAAAGTAATGCTCTTTGTGTTGCATTTAAAGCAAATATTTTTTTTTAGGATGATTAGGTTATTGACTCTAGCACTACACAACACATGTCTTAAAATAAGCAACAATTTGAATCATTAAATGAAAGTAGTGCAAAGAAAATATACTTGGGAAACAATAGCACCTTAGAATTTAAAGAACTCAAAATGTTCAAGTCGATAATGGTGTATTTAAAAATGTGAAGCTACTTTCTGAATAGAAAATAAATCTTCTTTCTCTATCTCAAATTGCAAATGAAAGGTATAAAATAGAGTTCTACAATGACAAATGTTTAATCATAGATGTGAAAGATAATTATAGTGACTACAATTGGTAAAATGGAGAATGGATTATATAAGTTTCAGGAATTTACTTCTAAATGTGGAGTTGAGCATATGTGCGCCATTGTCCAATACAATGATATGAGTAGATTATGGCATGAGCATTTGGGACATGTCAACTATCAAAGCCTCAAGATTAAGGAGAAACTACATATCGTACATGGGCTTCCAAAATTCTCACCAAGACATAAGGTATGTGAAGGATTTGTAATAGGAAAACAACATGTGGAAAGTTTCCCACAAGGAAAATCATTGAGGGAAAAAAATACTTTACATTTGATTCATTGTGATGTAATTGATCCTTTTAGAACACCTTCACTTGGAGGATCAAGGTATGTTCTCACCTTTATAGACAACCATACTAGAAGTTTTTGGGTATACTTTCTAAAAAAGAAAGATGAAGTATTTCATAAATTTAAAGAGTTAAAAGTTTTGACTAAAAAATAAAGTGGAAGATCTCTCAAAATAATAAGAATAGATAGAGGTACTAAATATATGAACAAATCTCTTATAGAATTTTGTAAACAACACGGTATTAAGAATTGATCAATTATTTCTTACTCACCCCAACAAAATTGAGCTGTACAAAGAAAGACTAGAACTATAACAGAAATGGCTTGATGCATGTTGCATTCTAGAAGCATTGAAGTTAAATTTTCAGCTGAAGCAATTCACACTACTATATATATTTTGAATAGAACACCTACAAAAGAAGTTATGAACATAACACTAGAAGAGGCAAGGAGTCTTAGAAAGCCTACATCTTATTTTCAAAATTTTGGATGTAATTCTTATGCTCACATTCTTGATGAAAAAAGGAACAAGTTAGAGAAAAAAAGTGAGAAGTACATAATGGTGAGGTATAGTGAGGAGTCAAAGGGATATAGGTTATATAATCCTAAAACGAGGAAAATCCATATCAAAAGGAATGTTTGGTTTGATGAAAATATTGAAAGTGATAATTCTCTTGCATAATCCTCCTTTCTAATTTTGATTGAAGAAGATAAATCTAATCATTATAATGATTCAAATGAAAATGTGCCAACCTTTATAAGAGGAGAAGAAACACAAGTTGAAGAATCAAGTAAAAGCAATGATGAAAACACAAGACTAGAAGCATTCATGAAATATACCAAGAAGGCCTTGAGACCTTTTTTGCTAACTATGCTCTTATGACTAAGGGGATGCAAGCTGACACTACAAGAAAATATGAAGAAGCATAAGGAAAAGATGAATGGGAAGTAGCTATGCAAGATGAGTACAACTCTTTGATGAAAAATGGAACATGGGAATCGACAACACTTCCAAAAGAAAAAAATGTGGTTGGATGCAAGTGGACCTACAAAACAAGGTTTAAATTAGATGGAGCTATTGAAAAACACAAGGCAATGCTAGTGGCTAAAGGTTTCTCATAAACAAAAGGTATTGACTATATTGAAACCTTTGCTCCAATTGCTAAAATGACTTCTATTTGTACAATAATTTCTTTAATTGCAAAATTTGGTTGGAAAATATTTCAAAATGGACGTAAAAAGTGCATTTCTACATGGTGATTTAAAAGAATAAATTTATATGCAACAGTCACCAATATTTGTTAAAGTTGTTGAAGAACATTTAGTTTGTAGATTAAAAAAATGATTGTATGGTTTTAAACAAGCTCCAAGTGCATGGTACACCAAAATAAATGAATACTTTATAGGAGAGGGATTTAAAAGAAGAAAAGTTGATCTAGATGTGTATCTAAAAGCATATTGATAGTCAAATTGTTATTATTGTACTATATGTAGATGATTTGATCATTACAAGGGATCACACAAAGTGTATTGAAAGTATCAAGAATCAACTCAAGCAATCTTTTGAAATAACTGATTTAGGATAAATGCGCTATTTCTTGGCCATGCAAGTTTTGCAAGAAGAAGGCAGAATCATTCTTTCTCAAACAAAATATGCTCTTGATGTATTAAGGAAATTTAATATGAGTGATTGTAAATCATCTAACACATCATGTGAAATAGGATTAAAATTGAGCGCTACCTCTACTCAATAAAAGGTGGAGAGAAAATTGTATAAACAACTTGTTGGGAGTCTTTTGTATCTTAGTATAACTAGACCAAATATTGCATATGCAGTTGGTATTGTATCTAGGTACATGGCAAATCCACACATTGAACATTAGAAAGCAACTAAAAGAATATTAAAATATATTAAGGGCACTTATTAGCTTGGCGTTGAATACAAGTATGGAGGAGAGTCTACTCTAGTTGGGTATATAGATTCTGATTATGCAAGTGACTGATGGAGTAAATAGTTTTCACTATTTATAGTTTACTTAAGTTTACTTAGGTAACAACATTTATTAGGTAGATGGATAATGGTAGAGTCATATTAGGACTCTAACTTCTCCAGGTTGAGACACACGTCTAAACCTTGTCCACTATTCCACCCTACTCTTGCCTATTTAAGCAAGGCAGCTTGTACATATGTACTCACCTCTTAACTCAATACAATTTCATGTATTGAATCTTCATCAGCTATGGAGAATGCTCTATAGATTGGCTTTTGGGTAGGGTGAGAACACCTATAGTGACATTGATGATTGAAAAATCAACATTGGGATACATTTTTCATCTTGGATCAGGACCAGTTTCTTGGAGTAGCAAAAATCAATTAACTGTGTCACTCTCATCAACAAAGGCTGAATATATCGGTTCATCAAAAGAATCTTAAGAAGCAATGTGGCTTAGAAGACTACTTCAATAAACACACCATCCACAAGATTCTCCTACTATTATATTTTGTGATAATCAAAGCACTATTAAGCTAGCCAAAAATCATGTATATTATGCCAGATCTAAGTATATAGAAATACATTATCATTTTGTTTGTGACTTGATTGAAAGTCAAGTGGTAAAGTTACAATTTTGTGGAACAGAGGATCAAATTGCTGACATATTCAGAAAAACATTGCCTATTGTCAAATTTGTTAAACTTGATTTGTTACAGCTAAAAGAAGTTCCTATCCTCTACAAATAATTGTTAAACTTAGAGATTTGTTACAGCTAAAAGAAGTTCCTATCCTCTACAAATAAACATTATAGGAGAGTGTTGGAATAATGTTTATTTTATAGAAACTACAATACTGTGTTGGTGAACCTTTATTATACATTCCAAAATTCTTCAACCAGCACAAAAACTTCTACCTTTTAGATTTCTCTTCACCGTAGCTTTTGTAGACTAATCCAGAATCTTCTAGAGGTCTGCATTAAGTCCATAAATACTGCAGCCTCCCTTCCATTTCGTGTGTAAGAATATTACAGCAAACTGCTGTGTTTATGTGCTGATAATATAATTTCTAAGTGTTGCTCAGCTGCTGTGTTTTTTAACTGTGCAAATAATATATTTATGTGTTTCCCATTTACTATTTTTCTGTTAATTTGATAGTGCAATAACTAGACTCTTAAAATTAATATTCAAAAAGTTACGAATCAAGAGTCGGTTTGACCCAGGTTGATTCTTATTAAAAAAGAAAATAATAACCGCAGACTCCCATGAACATGTTCATAGATATCAAAAAGCCATGACAGTCGAAGCTCTGATATGCGCTATGAAAAATATACATTCCCTGGGGCTAGTTCATACTGTAATTAAACGTAATTACAAATTGTACATCATGATATTTAAATTAATTAGAGATTTTAATAATCTAATGCGAGGTTATGAAATTTAATCTAGCATGCAGTAGTATCTCATGATTGACTGCCTAGATCACTGTGATAAATAAATAATTCTCAAGTCACCGTACATTAAGAATCATCAAATCCATATTTATTTAATGGAGAGAATATAATTAAACCAACTGTAGTAGCAATGATCATCAACCAAATACTAATCAACAAAGAAGTATCAAACACTCATGGCATTAACTTGGACAAATAAATTACAACAGTGGGAATTATAATCGAAAAGGTCTATCCACGTGCCAATTGCTGGCCTGTATAAGTTAGATTTCAATGAGGTTTTTCAAACTATATTTGCTTTTGTTTAGATATGCCCTGCAAAGATGAGTATGTAGGAGAAACTATACATATGAAGAAACTAAACCCATTGACCAAATGTTTTTACTCTTCTATACACTTGGTCTTATAGTTAATGGCAATAGCATATTTTAATTAAAAACAAAGATTTCAAATCCAAATTAAATGATTGAGCAAATTGGGTGGAGATAAAATATCATACAGTCTTCATATCCAAAGTAAATCAGTGAGCAAGTTCGGGAGTGATAGAGAGCTATTCCATGGGAAGCGCACTTGAATATGAAGAGGAGGAGACTTGAGACGTAGTACCTGGAGCGCCCGCTGATACAGAGGTTGAAGATTCCATCGAATGAGAAGGGGTTGAAGCAAAATATGGGAATGCCTGAGAAAGACCAGTTGTAAGTGAAGAAGCCACTGGGAGCTTGGCTCCTTGAACCACAGCATATGTTGGTACAGGTAATGCTGGAGGGAGCTGAGGCACTTGATCTTCCAGCTTCAGCAACTTCACCACTTGAGTTATTTTGGGCCTTTCAGCTGGATCTGGATGAGAGCACCACAGCCCTATCCCCATCAATTGTTCCATTTCTGTCTTCTCAAACTCTCCATCAAACCTCCCGTCTGCGGCTTCCAAAACTTTTCCTTGCCCATAAAGATCCCATACCCACTCCACAAGTCTCATATTATGCTCTAGCAAACTCACATCTAACGCTTTCCTTCCTGTAGCGATTTCCAAGGCCACGGCTCCAAAGCTATAAACATCTGATTCAGGACTTGTTCTTCCAGTCATTACACACTCAGGAGCGAGGTAACCCAAGGTTCCAGCCGCTATTGTGGTCTGAGATAGACGATTGTGCTCAAACATGCGTGCCAAACCAAAATCCCCAAGCTTTGCATTGAAGTTGCAATCAAGCATAACATTGCTGGATTTTACATCTCTGTGTACAATACATTGGTCCCATCCTTCATGGAGATACAATAGTCCATAAGCTATTTCCAGAGCTATTCGATACCTGTAACTCCACTGCAGTGGATGAGAATCTACAAAAAGATATTTGTCAAGGCTTCCATTGGACATGTATTCATATACCAAAAGCAATTCTCCTTTCTCGTGGCACCATCCCAAAAGTTGAACGAGATTTCGATGTCTTACTCGACTGACAATACTTATTTCTGAGATGAACTCTTTCATTCCTTGTCTCGACCTTTGTGAGATTCGCTTTACAGCTACCACTTCATTTGTTTCTTCTAAAACTGCTTTGTACACATCTCCAAATCCTCCTTCTCCAAGCTTTACACTTTCACTGAAATTGTTGGTTGCGGCCTTGAGATCCTCCAGCTTATATCTACATGGACCCTTGTCTACAAGCATGCCAATCTCTATTTCATTATCTTCACATGTTTGTTCTCTTCTACTTCCCAATCTCCTCTTCTTTTTGGCAATGGAAAATAAGCTGCACATAACTATTACTACTACTAAACAAAAAGAAGTCACTACAGTCGTCACAATTATTATTTTCATGGAAGATTTCTTCGATTTTGCCTTGGTATTGAAGCTCCATGAAAGGATTGTGTGCGTCTCAAAGGAGTCATGAGCAGAAGCAGAAATCCCTACTACAAGGTTATCAGGAAGATACTTTGAGCAATCAAAAGGATGCGCTAGAACCGGATCTGTTTGGGACATTGAGCTATTGGAGGCATTGGACAAGAATATTTGCAGGTATTTTCTTATACCGTCATAATCTATACGTGCATTCCACAAAGTACCATCATTTAAAATTTCGTTTAACTCGGTAGTATTGTAATCTATAGGGCGAGCATTACCAACTTTTGTGTGGACATGGGATGATTCACTACTAAATTCAACAGCGAATGCGTCAGCTGAGAGATCTGATCCATTTCCTGGAAGACCAGCGTGGGAGCAACTTGTCCGCTGAATCGCGATTTCTTTTGATGTCATTAAGAAAGCGATTCCATGGCCTCCATAATAATTCATAACAAACTGCATCTGCGTTGTAAAACTGGCAAGAGAAGACATCTGAATGGTCTGGTTGTAAACAACTCTGCCTGCTGTCCTGTCGGTCAATTTGTAGGAAGCACTTGAACTATTTGTAAGATGGATTTCATGCTCTGATATTGTGGCGTCTAAAACACAGAGAATGTCGCTTGTATTGCATCTGGTGAATTCAGGAAAGCTGAAATTCAGGTCTGCCGAATGGACGATCGAAACAGAGATAGACAGACTACTCATTGCACAGACCATAAAAAATATAGCAATTGTTTGGCAAAAGCTAGGTTTACCCATTTAACAAACAACTCTGGTGTAAAGGGCATAAACTAATCACATATACTAAGGGGAATTGTTGGTGAAAGATCAGAATTCAGATAACAATGATAGAGATAATTGTGAGTAATGGGTGTGCGAGTAAACGAAATCCTTAGCGAGTCAAAAGTTTTCCGTCTCACACTGTCCGAAACATGGAATTTTGATTCGATATACAGTTCATAATTGTATTGGGTCCATCTCAAGTAACTTATTCAGAACTTTCCCTTCTAAGTCAAAAGGTATTGGAAAATATTTCTACTGTTGAAGGGCCCTTGTAGCCACTACCAATATCACATCCTTTCATTGATGTTGAGGAAAGTTATCGGAAGTCATTGATTCAAAATTCATTAAGACCAGTTCAATGAAATTTTGAAGCAAAATTGCAAGCTTTCGGAGTTTTAGGACAATGATAAGTTCCACGACAACAACAAGAGAGGGCATTGTAATTAGTTGGTTGATATTTTTTATGTGGACGAGAATAATATTAAGTTAAGAGCAATGAGAATTAAATATGTATAAATGTTCATTTCATAGATTGTCTAAAGCGAGTTTTTGTGTCCTTTTCTTTTTGTAGATGTCATGAGGAATAAGGTGTTGGAAGTTTCAGGATATCATCCAAACGTAACTAAAATCAATGGACTATAATCTTGAAATTAATAGCAAAAAGTTATGAATATTAAGTTTTAGGAAATCATCCAAATATAACTAGATCTAATGTACTAGACTCTTGAAATTAATAAGAAGAAAGCTATCAATATCAAGTTTTATCCGCTCCATGGTTGAAGTGTGATTTTATATTCGTCCAATTTTTAAATATGTATATTGTTATTTTTTTTATAAATCATAAGAACATCTATTTATTAAAAATTACCATAGATTCCCATGAACATGTTCATAGAGAGAGAAATTTTAATTTAAAATATCTATCCACAACAATTTACGCCAGTAGAAATTTTAATCAAAATCATCTATCCACAAGACAATTGCTTCCATGTATAACCCAAATCTCAATGGGGTTTTTCAAACACTATTTGCTTTAGTTCAAATATGTCCTACAAATTAAATTTTGAAGAAAAGACTATAGACATGAACAAAGCAATTCGATTGACCAAGATTTTTACTTTTATATATACTTGATCTTATAGTTAATGACAAAAGCATATTTTAAATTATAGCACAAATTTCATATCCTAAGTGTTGGAACAAGTAATTTCAACTACAATTATTATTGCATTCATTACAATCAGACAAGGTGCAATTGCAACTTTAAATATTTGAAGACTTTTATTTATGAACCTTATCTTCTCTAACTCCTTTTTCAAAGCTCATTTTATTAATATGCTACAATCACCCATTTGTGAATCATATTAATTTCTGACAGAAGCTCATAGGCAACCCATGCAAAATAATGCACACGAATAATGACTTTGACTTATGAATAACATTATATATGTGTGTGTGGGCAATGAAGAGATACAAAGTAGAAAGAAACAACAACTTTTCCTTTGAACACAGTAGTGGGTTTGATTTTATTTCTCTGATTATTGTAAGAGCAATAGGACAATTTTCTCTTGGAAAGAAGCAACAACAATTTTATCTTTTGTAAGTGTTTTTCTATTTAAGAGCACAAGTCTTATATTCGATTATGTTGCATTGAGTAATATTCCATGTGCAATGGAAATAGCTAATGTTCTATATTAATCATTTGAGTCAATTATTTTTGTATTAGCTATCTCTCTTATATATTTTTTTTCTTCTATTGCAAATATGAATTCAAGTTGTCATTGATGTCAAACTTGTTGATAGCCTTGTTCTGGATGTGTGTTTTGTTAACAAACGTGTTGACATCTCTTTAGTTTGGATACATGTTTAGTTAGTGTAGTAATAGTGAATTAGTCTAGTGGTTATGTGGATGGTTGAAGAGTGATTGTAGTAATTTTAGATGGTATATCGAGTTGTAATACATATTTTCTAGATAGTTGGAAATGATTTAATGGTCTACAATTGGTGTTGGTTAAGTGTGACTATTCTGGTGAACAATCTGTCTGATCTCGTTTAGTTTTTGGGACATATATTTCATTAGTTCTTATGGTTGGAGCACAATGTTGGTGGATGCAAATTATAGTTTTCAAATACTCATTTGGTCTACAACTGGATTTATGCTGATCTGAATTCAAGTTTGTATAGTGAGAGAGTGTCAGTGTACAATAATTCATTGCATTCCTCTTCCTTCAGCTATTTAGTGATGCAATTCGATGATATGGATTTGTTGATTTAAGGTGATACTATGTTTAACATTTGCATGCATTTTTCATGGTCTACATTGTAATTTGAGTAAGTTGAGTTGGTGTGCCTTAAATGTTTTATCATTTGGAGCTAACCTATTATCTTTTGGTCCATGCAACTTAGTTTGTGGAATTATAGGAGTTATTTGAAATGATTTGGAAGGTGTGTCAACATGGTGTGATGCCTCACACATTTCATTTTGCATTTTGCATGGCCTTGAAGATTAGTTTTGGGCTGACTATTTTAATCTTATATGTGACATCTAATTAAGATGACCTAATTGATGTTATTTTGATTGTAATATCCAAATATCATGGCAAACTATTTAAGAAAAAATTGAGTAATATAGAGTTCATATAAATAAAGAACATTTAAAGACAACTACTTTTGATCAACATCTCACACTAAACATATTCTAAGGAGGTTAGTAAGATCTTGGACATTTCAAGGGAGAAATTTCATTAACAAGAATAAAGAGGCATTTCATAACTATTTGAATCTTAAAAGAAAAATATTGATTTTGCATAGACTCTTTTGAGGAGAAACTATCAAAGTGGATGTCCAAAGTTGACATTTATGTATTTTATACAACATACTATCCTTCCTCTAGTACTTTAGGTGATTTGCAAGAGCCCTATAGATATTTAGAGGGGGGAGAGTGAACAAGAACTTATAGCTGTGAAGATAAAAATGATGTTAGATGGGACAACCAAGGAAATCTCCTAGAGGATGACTCTCTAGTAGTTTAGGTGCTGATAGAGATAGCATTTACTCTTTTATGATGTGAAATAATTGTCCATTTCAACTAATTTTTCAAAGAAGGAACCTCAACAAATTGAGGAGATTATTTGATACAGGGACCCAGAAAAGGGCAATCATTAATCTTCCACATTTAGTGTATTGGTACCTAAAATAGGTATTAGATAGATTGAGGTATATATCAAGCTAGATTTAATTAGGATGTCCCATCTGAATTTTCATTAAAAAATTTCAATCCTTTGTCAATTTGATCTTAACATGGACACACATTTGTGGATGAAACTATTGGGAAAATGGTGTCTCAACCTTATATATACATAACATTACTATTTTTATTAACTTTTCATTTGAGCATAGATTGGTGGATTCATTTCCCCAAAGCTTTGACTTATCTAGAGAAGCATGCCAAAAAAAATTTGTTGCAATATCATGTCTAGATTTGAAGCTATTACAATTTACATTTTTAAAGTTGTGAATGAAAGTTTCAAAATCAATTTTAAGGGCTTTAGATTCTCTAAAGCAACCCAAAAGTGTCTTTAATTAGTGCTCCAAGTTACTGCTTGATGATCATGTCACAAGCTTTTTGTCTCTTTAAATGGTTTGTCAATCAGACACCTGGTTCAAAAGTTATGGCTTCTGAAAGTTGGGTCTCCTAAAGTAGAAAATTAAAAAATGTTTCAAACACATAAATGAGTTGTAAAAGGGAGATACACATGTTGTTATGTATTTTGACAAATCATAGAATATTTAGGATTAAAGATAAGATGGGTGTAACCTTATTGGGTGGTTTTAGCTCATGGTTTTGTAATATCATTTGATGGTTTCATATATTGTATCTCCTATATATGATGCATGTCAGATGGAGGTTGTGTGTAAGATTCTTATAGCTATTGAGTTACCTCTGAATCTTTGGTTGGTGATACTCTTCTAAAAATATTTCTCTACAAGTATATTGTAATCCACTATTAGTTTATGCATAATATATTGGGCTAGTTTTAGAGTGTAGTGTTATTCTACTGAAATGGTTTTCCCACGTAAATTGTTGTGTTGTGGTATACATGCTATTTTATTTTTCTTAAGTTTTTGTAACTATTGTAAGGATGTGTAAATTTTTTTCCATTACCCTCCTCTCAAGGCTAGTGTAGGAAGTTGTTTAGCTACTTAACTTCTTTACAAAAACTTTTAGAACTTATCAAGCTCAACATAAATTACTCTACCAACAAAAGTAGTAATGACAATTAAAATTCCTAGCAAGGAAGTCATAAACCAATGAACTTAGGCCAAATTTGTACATGAAGTGTCTTCTCATATGAGACAATGAAATCTTCCATCAAGGGCTGATAATAAAATAGTGATATATGGACATACCCCAAACCATCCGTGAAAATTATCTCAACATTGTTGGGCTTCACAAAGTGAGAAAGAAAGAACCCTTTATTGAGTTTTTGGATAGTTTCAAGGCAAACCCCATGTGGGTTCCAATTCTTGTTTAATTAATTATAGAGAGTGCTTCAAGGGGAAATAATTGAAAAAACTACTCTATAAAAGTAAAATGTTGTAGCCACTTACATATATTATCATGAATGTGCAAAAGTGACCCTGCAAAGGGAAGAACTACATTCCCTTGAGAGCCAAAATCACACCATACATTTAGATATCACCAACTAGTAAAAATGGTGAAGATATCTAAATAGAGAAATTGAACAAGTAGACATAGGGAGTATTCTATCTAAAACTGATCATCTAAGACTTAGAAACATGAAAACTTGACTTTGTGTTTTGATTAACTTGCAAAACCCAAAAGTTAGAAACATGGCAATGAATAGAAGATAATAAATATAAATGGAAATGAATATGAATGAAATAAATAGAGAAAGAGAAAACCCTCTTGTGGTTGTATTCCTTCAAGAAACCTACACACATACAAAAGAGGGAAAATTGTTGGGGGTTGTGTTTAGAGGCCTACCTCAGTCAGAACCCCGCTTTGGTGTTTCCACCTCCATAGACAACCCAAATAGATATAGATAAATCAAAAGATAAATAGCTAGAGTGATTAAATGATCAAAAAGATAGGGGATGTGATAAATCCCATGATTCTCAAAGATGAGATATATAGAATGATAGGAAGATATTACCAAAGAGATTTGAGAAAGCCAAGAGAGTTACAAAAGATCATTGTGAGAAATTGAGAGTGTTGTAGCAAACTAAGGACTGCTATAGCAAGCAAGAGAGAGCAAGAGAAAGCTATGAAAGCCAAGAGAAGCAAAGAGATTGTATGGAGGAACTAGAGAGAGATAAGAGCCAAGAGAACCAAGATAGGATGCATAGAGGAACCAGAGAGATTGAAAAGAGAGAAAAGATTGATTTAAAAAGAGAGAAGAGGAGTGAAAAGAGGGTTGTCAAACCATCTAGAGGATTCCAAGCTATTTCCATCGACCAAAATAGGTGACAAGTGTCGAATTGCATAAAATCAACATTTGAACATTGAAATGTCATGGGACTAATGCACGACAAGCTAACATCCACACAACGCATTAGTTTATAGATGAATCAAACTTGAAAATTATGAGCAGTAAGAGAAACACGTGGCTAACATGAAACAAAATTTGAAGGATAGCTGCTGAAAGGGGGTCCTGAGCACTCTGAGAGGAAAAGGTTGATGAAAGGGCTGAAATGAGCCTACTCAAATGATAGGGGAATTGATACTAAAGTGGCTACAAAAGTGTAGGTGAAATTGCAAAGGGGCACGCAATTTGTACTCTACATTTTGCCCCTACTTTGGTGAGCTTATGAATCAACATTAATATGCATGCTAAAGGAAATATACTAAGAATAAAATAACATCATGATATGAAAAGGATACTATAGAGGAAGAAAGAAAAATCTTCGAGCCAAGGAAGCATGCCCCCAACCTGAAGACCTAAAAAATAAATGCATTAGACAAGCATAAGTGTGCCAAGATGGTGAACAAAAAAGTGGCTACATGCAAAAAAAAATGAAATTTTTCATAACCCATGCGTGTTCTGGAAATTCAAAAACTAGCCAAAAACAATAATAATCAAAAATCAAAAGTTCCTCAAAACCCGTACTGGTTTTGAGGAACATTGTATTTTATAATAAAAAATTAAAAGTTCCTCAAAACCCGTCATTATACTTTTTAGAAACCCGCGGGTTATGCAAAACTAGAAGTTTTTGTCTTAGTTTTGCATAGCCCATACAGGTTATATAGAACTAGGAACCCAATAGGAAGTGGAGAGAGAGAGAGAGAGAGAGAGAGAGAGAGAGAGAGAGAGGGTGAGAATAGGATTAAGAGAGGGAGAGGAAGAGAGAGAGAGTAGGGAGTAAGAAGAGAGGGATAGAATAGGATAAGGAGAGGGGGAGGGAGAGAGAGTTAGAGATAGAGAGAGAAGGGGATAGGAAGATAGGGAGAGATAGGGAAAGAAAGAGAGAGAGAGAGAGAGAGAGAGAGAGAGAGAGAGAGAGAGTAGGATAAGCAGAGGTGGATGGAGGGAGAGGGAGATTAGGAAAAGGAGAGGGGGAGAGGGGGAGAGAGGGATCTTGGGAAAAGGAGAGGGGGAGGGGGAGGGGGAGAGGGAGAGGGAGAGGGAGAGGGAAAGAGAGGGAGATTGGGAAAAGGAGAGGGAGAGAGAAGGCGATTAGGAAAAGGAGAGAGAGAGAGAGAGAGAGAGGGGGGGGAAGGGGTAAGAGAGAGAATAGGGGATAGGAAGAGGGAGATAATAGGATAATGAGAGAGAGAGAATAGGATAAGGAGAGGGGGAGGGAGGGAGATTGGCAAAAGGAGAGGGGGAGAGGGGGGAGAGAGAGAGAGGGAGAGAGAGAGAGAGTAGGAGATAGGAGGAAAAGGAGAGAATAGGATAAGGAGAGGGGGAGGGAGAGAGAGGAGATTGAGAGAGAGGCAGAGGGAGGGCGAAGATGGGGAGAATAGGATAGAGGTACACACACACACACACACACACAGATGGAGGGAGAGGGAGAGAGAGGGAGATTGGGAAAAGGAGAGGGGGAGAGGGAGAGAGAGGGAGATTACGAAAAGGAGAGTGAGGGGGAGAGAGAGAGAGAGAGAGAGAGAGAGAGAGAGAATAGGATAAGGAGGGGGGAAGGGAGGGAAATTGGGAAAAGGAGAGGGGGAGAGGGAGAGAGAGTTAGAGATAGAGAGAGAAGGGGATAGGAAGAGAGGGACAAAGATAGGGATAGGGAGAGAGGGAGAGAGGGAGAGAGAGAGAGAGAGAGAGAATAGGATAAGGAAAGGGGGATGGAGGGACAGGGGGACAGGGAGAGGGAGAGAGAGGGAGATTCAGAAAAGCAGGGGGAAGAGGGAGAGAGAGGGAGATTGGGAAAAGAAGAGGGAGAGAGGGAGAGAGAGAGAGAGAGAGTAGGGAGAGAGGGGTAAGAGAGAGAATAGGGGATAGGAAGAGATGGAGAGAATAGGATAAGGGGAGAGAGAGAGAATAGGATAATTAGAGGGAGAGAGAGGGAGATTGGGAAAAGGAGAGGGGGAGAGAGAGAGAGAGGGGGGGAGGGAGGGAGATTGAGAAAAGGAGAGAGAGAGAGAGAGAGAGAGAGAGAGAGAGATTGGGAAAAGGAGAAGGGGAGAGAGTTAGAGATAGAAAGAGAAGGGGATAGGAAGAGAGGGAGAGAGATAAAGATAGGAAGAGAGAGAGAGAGAGAGAGAGAGAGAGAGATTAGGATAAGGAGAGGGGGAGGGAGGGAGATTGGAAAAAGGAGAGGGGGAGATGGAGAGAGAGTTAGAGATAGAGAGAGAAGGGGATATGAAGAGAGGGATAGGAAGAGAGAGAGTAGGATAAGGAGAGGCAGATGAGGGAGAGGGAGAGAGAAGGAAATTGGGAAAAGGAGAGGGGGAGAGGGAGAGGGAGAGAGAGAGAGGGAGATTTGGAAAAGCAGAGGGGGAGAGAGAGGGAGGTAAGGAGAGGGGGATGGAGGGAGAGGGAGAGATGGAGATTAGGAAAAGGATAGGGGGAGAGCGAGAGAGAGGGGGAGATTGGGAAAAGGAGAGGGGGAGAGGGAGAGGGAGAGAGAGGGAGATCAGTAAAAGGAGAGGGGGAGATGGGGAGAGAGGGAGATTGGGAAAAGGAGGGAGAGAGAGAGAGAGAGAGAGAGAGGGGGGGGAGATTGGGAAAAGGAGAGGGGGGGAGAGAGAGAGAGAGAGAGAGAGAGGGGGGGGTAAGAGAGAGAATATGATAAGGAGAGGGGGGGAGAGAGAGGGGGAGAGAGAGGGGAGAGAGGGAGAGGGAGGGTGGAGATGGGGAGAATAGGATAGAGAGAGAGAGAGGGAGGGGGGGGAGAGAGGGAATAGGATAAGATAACGAGAGGGAGAGGGAGAGTGGGGAGAAGGAGAGGGAGGGGGAGAGAAAGAGAGAGAAGGGGGAGAGGTGAGAATAGGATAGGATAACGCGAGAGAGAGAGAGAGAGAGACATGAGGTAGAGAGAACAAGAAAGAGAAAAGGGTGAGAGACTTGGCATAGAGAGATGAGATAGAACTCAAGGAAGATAATTAGGGCTCAGAATAGACAAATACAATGACGGGGAAGGAAGATGAGAGAGAGAGAGGAAAAGAAGGGAGACATGCATGTATACAAACATATATAAATATATCTATATAACTATAGATATGCATATATACATACATAAACACATATTATATATGTATGTATGTACATATGTGTAGTAAATGCTAAGTTTACAAGCATACATTATTATATCTTCATAACCCGTATGGGTTTTGTGAAATACAAAATAATGGTTTTAGTTCTACATAACCCGTATGGGTTATGTAGAACTATGAATAGTACTTTTGTTTTTGAAAACCCATGCGAGTTATGAAGAACTGTAAATAGTACTTTTTGTTTTTCAAAACCCATGCGGGCTATGAAGAACTGTGAATAGTAATTTTAGTTTTTCAAAACCTATGCTAGTTTTGGCTTGGTATGAGGGTTGGAAAATGACCCTAAGGTTTGCAAACCCATTTTCCCCCCATTTTTGTCCCTTTACACATTTTTTCATCTTCCAACATGATTTCTCGACTTTCTCATCATCAGGTTTATAAATGATCATGTGGGTCTCTCTAAAATTACCACCATAATCTCACACATCTTCTCAGTTTTCTAACTGTATAATTTTTTCTATTTTTGGACAACATTAGCATAGTAAACTTTAGTTTTCTTTACTAGTGCCTTGATAGTCCTCACAGACATATGTCTACCATGTTTTTAATAAATTTTGATATATTTGACCAGATTCAAAATAAATTACATATTATTGTTCTACACTAGATTTTATACACTTTTAAAAAAAGAAGTTTTCATTTTTCGAATATTTTGATGCAAGTTATGCCCAGTGCACGAACAGGTACCAAATTTTCAAGATGCAGTTACTTCAAAAAATCATAAAAAAAAAATATTGAACGGAAAATTATAAAAAGTACACAACTTCTAGATCTTACTTTTACCTATCATCATACCAAAGGGTTTTTCAAACTATAAATCTAACTATATATTTTGTGTAGTGCACAAAAACAGCTATGTTATATTTTTCTGAAAAAATCAGGAACAATTTTTCATGCATGAAAGGTTTGACCCTCTTAATTTTATCCAATTTTAAAAAACTTTAGTAGTTTAGAAACTAGATTTAGAGTACTACAATTCTTATTATTTTCTCAACTCCTACTTTTTAGTGCATGACCTTCAAATATCTCTTTGAAGTTCAAGTTTACCTATTTTCTAAAGAAGAAAAAAAGTGGTCACTTATACCCCCCTTTTTGTTCACCATCTTGGTGCACTTACCCACAAAAAAAATCTACATAAGACAATGTTAGAAAGTGAAAATTTCCAAGACGAAGGGGTTTGATTGAATGATAAACATATAGATATATAGATAAGATAGTGGATAGCACACACATGAAAGAACTTAATAAGAAAACTAAAAGTTTTGAGTCATTAAAGTGAAAGAGACCTCGATATAAAAGATTTTATGAATACTATGCATTGTCCCCAAAATACAAGGAAACACGTAGAGGAATTATAAAAAAGGAGAGAAGAATGCAAGGATCAATTGCCTTAAGGAATAATGCACCCAAAAGTTATAGAAGCAACCAATGTCTAAGAGATAGTACTAACCCAGGCACTAGCTTTCTCTATAGCTAGTGATCATGCAGATGGTAATGATTAAAAAGATAGATCACAGTCTAGCAAGTTGTGTTATTCTAGGTGATTAAAGATTAGTACCACCAACCTCACAATGAAGGAAGGCCACTACCAAAAGATAAGTAGAACCAACCTTCCTATGAAGGAAATCAACTACTGAGAGAGATAAATAGATGCTATATAGGACCAACCTTGCTATGAAGGAAAACCACTATCAAAAGATAACTAGAACCAACCTTTCTACGAAGCAAAGCCACTACCGATAGAGATAAACAGATGTTATATAGAACCAACCTTATTGTGGAGGGATGCTTCTATAGATAAGATCGATTTTCATAAGAGCCACAAAGGGTGGAGATAGATACTCACCATATTAGACGACAAAAAGATAGTCATCGCAATGGGCGAGAGATAGACATGCACCTATTGGTGAGAAAGAGATAGGATAAGAATATAATGTGTAAAAGAACAAGATAGAGGTAAACCTTGATACTAGGTAATATTATATCACATGTATTCATATTGGGGGGTTTAATTTTCCAAAAATTAGGCTGCAATATATTGCCTATCGGTGAAAATAGGGGGGTTTTAAATTCCGACTATGAAAAATATGATATTTGGTAAAAATAGGAGGGATTTTAATTCGAGTCATGTATTGGGAGGGGGTGACAAAGAAAGAGTTTAGGGCAATTTTTTTGAGAATAGGGGGATTCTTTAGTATTCTATGAAGCATGTGCTATAACCCGGGTTCAGTAAGTGAAGCCCCTATGGGAAAGAAGAAGGTGCATCAATACGTAAAGAATTAATGTCACTTGATTGATAGAGTTGTTGTAGCTTATTCCTCAAGGCCTTACATTCACTAGTGGAATGACCAAGCACTTGATAATATGCATAGAAAGAATGTTTTACTTTATTATCCTTGTGAAACTTCTTATGTGTAGGAGGAGGAAGAGCAATCAAGTGGGATTTATGAAGCCACAACAAAATAAACTCTTGATCAAATAAAGGATGAGGAGCAAGAAGCAACCCTTTCTCTTGTGGAGAGGAGTTTGACTGCTCACAAGAAGAAGACGAAATAGGAACATCAGAGAATGAAGGGGATGAAGACAATGTAGAAGCTTTGTAACCTAAACCCACTATAAAAGAGTGTAATTTCAATTCCAAAGGGACCTTAACTCCTTGACCCATGCACCCAGGACCATTTCCTTTGTATCCATACTTGGAAGCAACATTGAACCTTGGACCATAACATGATTGCAACTCCTCCAAAGGAGGAGGATCACTATTAATGGTGTCGCTGATAGTGTTCACATGATCCCATGATACAAAGAATAATCATCTTTGATAGCGGGTGCAAATGATACTTTTGGGAAGTTAAGGTGGATACGGTTGAATTTATATTCTCCAATAAAGGAGCTTGTAAAGTCTAAGGAACCCCAATCATCACCAAGAAATGCATTTCACTGAGAAAGAGTAGACTAAGGACTTTCTATTTTAGGAATTTCATTAGGGACAACCGTCTCATGGGTTTTCTCTTTAGTAGAGTCCATGGGAATAGTTGTTGGCATATTAGAAGATAAATATGGAATATAGTTTTGAAAGGTAGGTGTAACCGAGGCATGACCAGCTGCTACAATTTGACATAACTGCATAGCATGAGGATCGGCCTTGATTGTACTGTCTGATTGTTAGCAACAAACTTAATAGAACCATGAAGAGTAGAACTAACCACTCCTAAATAATGAATCCAAGGTCTACCCAAGAGAAGATTGTATGATAACAACCCTGGCATAACATATACTAGGGACAAAAGGACTTTGGAAATAGGGGCAGAAATATGTCTCAAGGAAGAGGACAAGGTTCCAAAGACCTTGGTGAATCAAGTCAAGGGAATGAGCAAGGGGAAGGCGGCTCTAGAGGATCTTTCAGAGGAAAAAGAGAAAACTTTAGAGGAAGAGGTGGAGGAAGAGGCCTAGAAGGCATAAAGTGTTATAGATGCCATTAAATGGGGCATGTTGCATCCAAGGCAAACAAACAAGGTGAAAGGAGAGAAAATTTGGTGAGAGATGAGGACACACATAGTGTTCATTCTCATGGATCCTTTGTGCAGCCTGAACAAGGAGAGATCATGATGATGAGAAGGACATTGATCAAAGCACCTAGTCCACCAGAGCCACCTCAAAGGAAGACACTTTTCAGAACTACTTGTAGAAGTGGTGACAAAGTATGTGGTGTGGTAATTGATTTAGGTTCTACTCATAATTTGTTGTCCATTGAGGCAGTAGAGAAACTAAAATTGAAGAGGATTAAGCATCCAAGACCCTACAAGGTATCATGGCTCACAAAGGGGCAGCAAACCATCATTGAAGAACAAGCATGGGTGGAGTTTTCTATTGGCAAGTACAAGGACAAGGTACTTTGTGACATAGTACCCATGGATGCATTCCATTTTTTGTTGGGAAGGCCATGGCAATATGACATGAAGTCATGTCATGATGGAGAGAAGAACACATACACCATCCGGTACAAAGGTGAGAAGGTAGCATTACTACCTATTGGTGTAAATAATTATTCATCATGGATTACTTAAGTTTACTTAGGAAATGCATTTCATAGTATTTTGGGTATGAGACACTTGGGTGTTTGTGCCAACATTGGGATAGTGTGTGTAGGATAATTTCAACCTTTTATGGTGTCGATCTTATCTTGTTGTTACATTCCACCTCATGTGGAATATTATATTGTTTCTCCTACCTACCCACACCTATTTCCTACCTACCTTTTTTTCTTATTGAGCCACATGTCATGTTTGTGTGCTCACATATCCCTAGCCTTGCCTATATAAACAGGCTCATCTACATTGTTTGTACGGGCAATCAATCTATATCTTGTAATGATCCATTTGATCATATTTTGCATCTTGATAGAATACAGTTTATTCCTATCATCTATTTTGTCTCTCTTATTTGTGTTTTCCATTGCCTCTTTATCTTGGAAAAATCTCACATGGTATCAGAGCCATTAGAGTGCCATTGGTCTGCCAATTGAGAGAAATTTGGGGTTTTGCATTTTGGAGCTTTCTATTGCAGGTCTTTATTGGAGCTTGTTGGGTCAAATCTGAGGTCACCATTGGATTGAGGAGGTTTGAGCAATTAAGAATCACCTTTTTTTTCATCCAAATCCGACATCCGAGGCCAAATCTAGAGCCATTTGAAGGTGGAGGGTGGTGATTTGTCCCGACACCGATCTGCAATTTTGGAGCATTTTTGGTCAAATCTGTCGTCGCCATTGCACTCAAAAGGCCCAAAAACCCCAAGATCGATTGTCATTTTGTCGAAATCGGCCTTCGTTACCCCGAGTTGAAAATCTCCCCTCCTAACCCGTCGTACGGACTTGTAGGTATAGGTCTGAAATTTTATTTTATTTTTTCGAGAATTTTTCATTAAAAATTTTTTATTTCTATCAGGGGGGGGGTGGGAATTTGTTTGATTGATTTTAAAAATTCGAAAAAAAAAACTCTTTTGGGGGAAGGGGGGTCCGTATAGGCCCGCAGGCACTGCGGGTAACCGCAAGTGTTCCTACGGGTACCGCACGTGATGCAGAGGGTCAGGGGTTTTAGGTGATTTCAAGAAAATATGCTTTTAAATGCTTCACACTCCTTGCAGTTACCTAGTGTTTCCAAGGCATCTTAATGGTTTTAAAAGGGCAAATCTCAATCCACTCTCCACAATGACTCCTAAGGTTGTTAAACACCTATTCCAACCCAATCCAACAAGATTCAACTAGTTTCAAAGGTTCAAGTCTTCACCATGCTCTTAAACCCCACTATGTCTGCTACTAGCCCTAGAGCCTCAATTAGGCCACCTTAGGCTGAAATAAATTGTTTTATCCAACTTTTCCCAAATAACTCCAAAAACAAAATATATTTTCAGACACCCTTTTCGGCTTAATACAACATATCAAAGATTGAGGGTAGGTTGTTTTGGACCGTGCCTTTGCTGTCCTAAGTTTGGGACAAATTTGCTTGCCAAAAACCCAAGTTTTACAAAGCAAGTGTAAGAAATAATTCTTCCCCAATATTGAAACTCTCAACAGTGTTTAGTTATGCCTCAAAACTAAGTAATATCCAATAAAATTGGTTCTATGTTCTCTTTTAATGTGCAAACCCCAAAACCCTCACCATTAGGCTCCAAAACCGAGGATTTTCTAATTAAGACCTTTCCATTCACTTCCAGGGCTCATTAAAAGTCCCTACACCATCTCCTTGGTCATATTAACCAACTTCAATCATCAAACTACCCTCTCCAAGAGGTAGATCTTCTGCTACTATAAGTTTGCTATGCTTCCTACTCACTTCTCCCTCATCAAACTCATGGTGTACACCTGTTAAAACACACTTCCTGCAAATGTTTTGGTTAGGATCATAATGTACATGTTAGATAGAGCCTCCTCTATGAAAAACAGGACCTTACATCCATAGAAGGGCTCCAAATTGCATTTTGGGCCTTCAATGCCAATGATACAACTCAGAAAATTTTAAGACAGTCAGTACAAATGACAAAATCTGAGCAAAACCTGCTACAAAATCATTCCAAATCACTTATTAAAATGTTTAATGACTGCCCAAGGCTTATACCATGAAAGATCAATCACTTTCAAGCAACAAAACACAAAAAATTGCAAGAAAATGAAGGTTTTATTCACTTTTTCTGTTAAATCCGTACAACATCCGTACTGTAGCATCCAACCACACCAAAATGGAATTCCAAGGTTTTATAATACCTTCCCCTAACTTCCCAAACCAAAATCCATCAGTTATTCATGATTAAAATGCTTAACAAACAAGTTTTTAGCTTTTCCCCCCAAAATGACACTAGCCACTATTTTCAAATTTTTGAATTTAAAACTCTTATGAAATGGACTTCTACCCCAACCTAATGACTTCTAAAGGATAAAAATGATTTATCAAATAGTTCTAAACACCTTTGAGACCCTTACCAATTCTATACCCATGAAATCCTATATTTGGTCCTATGGCCTTATTAGGTCCATTAGGACAATTAATCATTACATTAGGATCATTACAATAAAATGCCATAATTGGCTTCAAGACATCATAATTGAGTCTATTAGACCCATACACCTCCTTGTCATGCTTCCATGGTGTCCTCCAAGTTGTCTTCATGCCTAGTGCCCCTACACCATACTCCCCACCAAACAAAGAACTCTTGTCCCAAGAGTGACTAGTCTTGTGCCAACCACCTAATGATGATGTCTTCTGATTTTCAATAGGGAAAAGGTACTCTCCAAAGGTAATCTTCCTCCTGCTACAACCTGCATTCACTTTACCAAAAACATTAGTATCAAAAAGCTGATTTTGAGTCCCTTGTCTAGGACCTTGTGTCTTCACCTCTTCTTGCCTCTTCTTATCACTGTTCTGATCTGATATCATCTGCAAACTCAGAGGTTTAACCACATCTCTCTTCTCAATCACCGGGCAATCAATACCCCCAACTCTTATGCTATTGAAACTACAACCATGCTGCTCCTTAAGACTGCTATTTTGCTGCAACTTTGTTTTGTTCTTCCAACCGGTATCATTGTCCTCTTTACCCTGCTCACACAACCTGATTTTGTCTCCAAAACAAATTATATTATGCTCATACTTCTCCCTACAAGGCAAAGGTGTTAAACAATATCTCTTACTACCCTTATGCACCAAGTATGTATTTGTATATCCATCATGGATTGTCCTCCTCAAGTATTGTCATGGTCTACCCAAAATTATATGTCCACAAGTCATAGGTATAACATCACACAAAACCTGATCATGATATGGACCAATTGAGAAATCAACATAAGCCCTCTGACTAATCATTACATGCTGCTCTTGACTAACCCAAGTGGCATTATAAGGATTAGGATGATCAAATGTTTGCAATCCCAACTTAGAAACCATATCAAATGAAACAAGATTATCATGTGAGCCAGAATCAATGATCAACTTACATATCTTATCCTTACTCAAGCATTGTGTCCTGAAGATGGATACCTGATCTGATGTTTGTTGCTGCAATGTACCTCTTCTGATCATAAGAAAGTCTCCCTCTGTTATAGGATAGACTTTCAATGGTTCTTGGTCTTCATGCTTGTCTTTTTCTTCATATGCTAAGTGTACTCTTCTATCTTTGCCTCTATCAACTTCATCCCATTTAGGACATTTGAAAGATTGGTGTCCAACTTCATTACAATGGAAACATCTACCTGTGAATACATGTGATCCTCTTCCACTACCAAATCTACCTCCTCCTCTATAACTATAACCACCTCTTTGTTGTGATGTAGACTCTTTGTCCTTATTGTCTTGTCCTTGTGATTCATTTGTAGACCTTCCTCCTCTTCCTCTCATGGATCCTCTACCTCTTGTGCCTCCTTGTCTCTCTTGTTTTCTCTTCAACTTCTCCTCAGCCCTTATTGCAAGTTGAAAACAATCTCCCAATGTTTGTGGAACATTCAACCCAATCTCATCCTGCAAATTATATCTCAGCCCATTCAAATACCTTGCTACCTTTTCATCTTCATCCTCTACTCCTCCTCTAATGCTCAGTTTATGAAATTGCTCTGTGCATGTCATCACATCCATGTCTCTTTGTTTCAAGTTTTGTCTCATCCTCTTTGTTTGTATAGCAAAATCAGATGGTAGAAATTGTGCCTTCATCGTTACTTTCATCCTTTCCCAACTTGTAATCTTATTCAATCCTCTTGCTATCCTCTCAGCTTGCTTACCACTCCACCATGTTAATGTTGTTCCCCTCAACTTTGCCTTTGCAAATTTCACCTTCTTGTCATCATCCGTGTCTTCCAACTCAAAGTAGTTTTCTAAGGCCTCTATCCACCCTAGCACTTCCTCACTATCCATTCTTCCCTGGTAAATAGGTAAATCAACATGTCCTTTCATTACTCCACCTTGTACTGCCTTTAGTAGTCTTACCAACCTCTTCTCCTCAGGGTCTACTATCTCTTCCCTATGCTCTTCATGCCCACTTCCTTCATTATGTGAGTCAAGATGCTCATTGTTTTCATCCACCCTAGGTTGTTCTCTTTCCTTCTCTAAGGCTTCTATCCTTGCAGATAGTTGCACTCTCTCCCTTCTCTCTCTTTCTCTTGCTGCTTCAAGTTCTCTCTTTTCCCTCTTCTCTCTTTCAAGGGCTTCCTTTAACTCTTCAATTTCCCTAGCCATTTGATTCTTCGGTGCCATCTTGTCAAAACCTTCCCAAAGAGATCTACTCACTGCTCTGATACCAATCTGATGCAGAGGGTCAGGGGTTTTAGGTGATTTCAAGAAAATATGCTTTTAAATGTTTCACACTCCTTGCAGTTACCTAGTGTTTCCAAGGCACCTTAATGGTTTTAAAAGGGCAAATCTCAATCCACTCTCCACAATGACTCCTAAGGTTGTTAAACACCTATTCCAACCCAATCCAACAAGATTCAACTAGTTTCAAAGGTTCAAGTCTTCACCATGCTCTTAAACCCCACTATGTCTGCTACTAGCCCTAGAGCCTCAATTAGGCCACCTTAGGCTGAAATAAATTGTTTTCTCCAACTTTTCTCAAATAACTCCAAAAACAAAATATATTTTCAGACACCCTTTTCGGCTTAATACAACATATCAAAGATTGAGGGTAGGTTGTTTTGGACCGTGCCTTTGCTGTCCTAAGATTGGGACAAATTTGCTTGCCAAAAACTCAAGTTTTACAAAGCAAGTGTAAGAAATAATTCTTCCCCAATATTGAAACTCTCAACAGTCTTTAGTTATGCCTCAAAACTAAGTAATATCCAATAAAATTGGTTCTCTGTTCTCTTTTAATGTGCAAACCCCAAAACCCTCACCATTAGGCTCCAAAACCGAGGATTTTCTAATTAAGACCTTTCCATTCACTTCCAGGGCTCATTAAAAGTCCCTACACCATCTCCTTGGTCATATTAACCAACTTCAATCATCAAACTACCCTCTCCAAGAGGTAGATCTTCTGCTGCTATAAGTTTGTTATGCTTCCTACTCACTTCTCCCTCATCAAACTCATGGTGTACACCTGTTAAAACACACTTCTTGCAAATGTTTTAGTTAGGATCATAATGTACATGTTAGATAGAGCCTCCTCTATGAAAAACAGGACCTTACATCCATAGAAGGGCTCCAAATTGCATTTTGGGTCTTCAATGCCAATGATACAACTCAGAAAATTTTAGGACAATCAGCACAAATGACAAAATCTGAGCAAAACCTACTACAAAATCATTCCAAATCACTTATTACAATGTTTAATGACTGCCCAAGGCTTATACCATGAAAGATCAATCACTTTCAAGCAACAAAACACAAAAAATTGCAAGAAAATGAAGGTTTTATTCACTTTTTCTGTTAAATCCGTACAACATCCGTACTGTAGCATCCAACCACACCAAAATGGAATTCCAAGGTTTTATAATACCTGCCCCCAACTTCCCAAACCAAAATCCATCAGTTATTCATGATTAAAATGCTTAACAAACAAGTTTTTAGCTTTTCCCCCCAAAATGACACTAGCCACTATTTTCAAATTTTTGAATTTAAAACTCTTATGAAATGGACTTCTACCCCAACCTAATGACTTCTAAAGGATAAAAATGATTTATCAAATAGTTCTAAACACCTTTGAGACCCTTACCAATTCTATACCCATGAAATCCTATATTTGGTCCTATGGCCTTATTAGGTCCATTAGGACAATTAATCATTACATTAGGATCATTACAATAAAATGCCATAATTGGCTTCAAGACATCATAATTGAGTCTATTAGACCCATACACCTCCTTGTCATGCTTCCATGGTGTCCTCCAAGTTGTCTTCATGCCTAGTGCCCCTGCACCAGCATGCCATCTACGGCCCCGCGATGTACCTGCAGGTTGACCGCAGTCACTGTGGTGATCCCGCAGTGTACCTACAGGCCCCTCCCTATATGGGGGGGGTGTAAATAGTTTTTTTTTATTTTTTTAATAAATCAAAAAAAAATTCTTTTTTCTTTTTTTTTTAAAAATAAGTTTTTTAATAATTAAATTTTTTTTTTTTTTTAATTCACTTTAATAAGTTTTTTTTCATAACAAAAAAAAAAAGTTTTTTATAAAGTTTTTTTTCTCTTTAATAAATTTTTATTAAAGTTTTTTTTTCATTTCATTTTTTTTTTTGCATGGGCTTTAATGGATTGTTTTTATTTAGATTTTTAAAATCTTTTAAAAACACAAACATCGTTTAATAAGTCAAATTGGGAACAAATTTTTTTCTTGTCACTTCACACCTGTCTTGCAATGCTTCCAACCAGCAGTCAAGCGGGGGGGGGGGTTGATTTGCTCCTTTATATCTCTTGGCCACATCCCAATTGGAGACGTCTTTTTCTACAATATTCTACTAGGCTTCTTGGTGGCATCATCTTCATGTTTCCAGATTTGCACTATCATGTTGTATGCTCTTGCATAAGCAATGTTGTACTCGCACTATCATAAAGTGTCACACCTCTTTGTATCTTGTCATTGTTGACTATTTGATGTAATCCTCTTGTACACGTAGATTAAGAATATCTTGTGAGACTTGGTGCATGGCTCCAGTTGAGACTTAGATTGTACACATTTGTGCATGGCTCCCATGAGACTTGGATTGTACTGGTATTTCTGCTAGTTCTGAGTATCCAGATGATGCTCATAGCAGGTTGTGTCCATGCATGATCTTCATTTTGTTGCAACGAGTGATTCATCGTCATCGACTTGGTACCTGATTTTGTCACACTTTGACATTATTGGTGCAACATTGACTCTCTTTCTTCCTTATGAGGAGGTATTTTGGTCATCATCATTGGACCATCTTTGTAGGAGATTCGACATTGAGAGGGGCTTCATGGTCTCTTCTTCTCTCTTATGGGGGGGACACAGTTTTGTTCTTCTCATTCATCATTGAGAGCATTGTGTGCTTTCATCATCTCTCTTTTGGGGGAGGGCTTTTTCCCATTGGGTTTTTCTCTCTTTCTCCGTTTATGGGAGATTACATTTGCATTTGTACATGGGTACCTAACATGGCCTAGTAGTCAAGACCCATCTTGCATTGCTTAGTTGCATTGTAGACTTAAGTGCATTCCCCTAAGTTGCACTTAAGGGGGGGTGTTGGTGTAAATAATTATTCATCGTGGATATTATTACAGTTTACTTAAGTTTACTTAGGAAATGCATTTCATAGTAGTTTGGGTATGAGACACTTGGGTGCTTGTGCCAACATTGGGATAGTGTGTGTAGGATAATTTCAACCTTTTATGGTGTTGATCTTATCTTGTTGTTACATTCCACCTCATGTGGAATATTATATTGTTTCTCCTACCTACCCACACCTATTTCCTACCTACCCTTGTTTCTTATTGAGCCACATGTCATGTTTGTGTGCTCACATATCTACATTGTTTGTACGGGCAATCAATCTATATCTTGTAATGATCCAGTTGATCATATTTTGCATCTTGATAGAATACAGTTTATTCCTATCATCTATTTTGTCTCTCTTATTTGTGCTTCCCATTGCCTCTTGATCTTGGAAAAATCTCACACTACCCCTACCTGATAATGGTGAGGAACCAAAAGACTCTAAGTTTTTGTTTGTAGGAGAGAAAGAGTTTTTAGAATGTTTGAAGGAGGAGGATACTCCTTGTTATGCTTTCGTTGTATTGTCAAAACATGAAGAAAGAAAGTTGCACAAGAAAAAGGAAGAACCTAGGAGGATAGGACCAAAAGAGGTGGCATATTTTCTTGAGACCTATAAGGACATTGTAACCAAAGAGATGCCTGATACCCTACCTCCAATTAGAGAGATTAGTCATAATATTGATCTAATCCCAGGGGATACACTCCCAAATAAGGTTTCCTATAAGTTAACACCCCAACAGAATGAGGAAATGGCAAGACAAATCCAGGAACTCTTAGATAAGGGTTTGATTTCTAAAAGTTTGAGTACATGTGTTGTTCCAGCTGTGCTAGCACCTAAGAAAGAAGGTACATGGAGGTTATGTATGGACTCAAGGGCCATTAACATGATCACTATTAGGTATAGGTTCCCTATGCCTAGGATTGAGGACTTGTTGGATCATCTAGGGGTGCAAGGTGGTATTCAAAGGTGGATTTGAAAAGTGGGTAACATCAAATCAGAATAAGGGTTGGAGATGAATGGAAGACAACCTTTAAGACTAATGAAGGCCTTTATGAGTGGAGAGTGATGCCATTTGGCTTGTCCAATGCACCTGGTACATTCATGAGACTCATGAATGAAGTTCTAAAACCTTTCCTTGATAAATTTGTTATTGTTTACTTGGATGACATTCTTATTTTCAGTAAGAATAGAGATGAACATATGTAGCATTTGAATTTGGTCCTTAAGAGATTGCAGGAAGAAAAGCTCCTAATCAATGTGGACAAGTGTCTTTTTATGCAGGAAGAATTGGTGTATTTTGGTTTAATAGTTTCAGGTGGAAGCATCAAGATGGATATTGAGAAGGTGGAGAGCATCTTTAATTGGCCTTCTCCAAGGTCAATGACTGAAGTTAGAAGATTCCATGGCTTGACTTCCTTTTATAGGAAGTTTATAAGAGGTTTTAGCCAAGTTTGTGCACCTATCCTGGAAAAAATCAAAGGGGGGCAGAAGTGCAAGTTTGTATGGACCAAAGAGGTTGAGGAGGATTTTCAAAGTCTCAAACAAAAGGTAGCAAAACAACTTGTACTTGCTTTTCCATATTTCCAAAATGTTTTTACAATTGAGTGTGATGCATCTAATGCTGCTATAGGGGTTGTTTTGAGCCAAGAGGGTAGGCCCATTGCATTTTTTAGTGAGAAACTCAATGAGGAAAAGAGGAAGTATTCCTCTTATGATTTGGAAATGTATGCCTTAGTTCAAGCCTTGAAAAAGTGGAGGCATTATCTCCTTCCAAAAGAATTTGCTATTTTTACTGACAATCAGGCACTTAACTTCTTGAATAGCTAGGAGAAGTTGAGTCACAAGCATATGAAATGGGTAGAATCTATCCAAGCATATACCTTTATAATCAAACACAAAAAGGGAGTTGCAAACAAGGTGGTAGATGCCTTGAGTAGAAGATCCTTGACAATGCAAGAGGTGAAGTTGCAAAGTGTGGGGATTGACTCCTTGAAAGGTATGTATGAAGGTGATGAAGACTTTCATGAAATTTATAAAGTTTGTTCTGATTTTTCCAAAGCATACCATGTTGAATATGCTAATTACTTGATCCAAGATGGTTTATTGTTCAAAGGACATCAACTATGCATTCCTAGGTGTTCAATGAGGGAGAATATTGTGAAAGAAAAGCATTGTGGAAGCATGAGTGGATATTTTGGGTTGGATAAAACCCTTGAGCAGGTAAGAAAACACTACTATTGGCCTAAGATGCAAAGTGATGTGAGAAGATTTGTTGAAACATGCACTATTTGTCAAAAGGCTAAAGGTACTTCCACCAATGCAGGTTTGTATCAACCATTACCCATACCTACAAGGCCTTGGGAAAGTTGTTGTATGTATTCTGTAATGGGATTGCCTAGGACTCAAAAAGGCTTTGATAACATCTTTGTTGTTGTAGATAGGTTCAGTAAGATGGCACATTTCTTGTCATGTAAGAGTACAAGTGATGCAACCTATGTAGCAAATTTATTTTTCAAAGAGATTGTAAGGATACATGGACTTCCTCTAACAATTGTGTCTGATAGGGATGTGAAATTCATTGGCCATTTTTGGAGAATCTTATGGAAGAGGTTGGGAACAAACTTGAACTTTAGTTCAGCCTACCATCCACAAATAGATGGGCAAGCTGAAGTTGAGAATAGGTCCTTGGGAAACCTATTGAGATGCTTGACAAAGTAATATGGAGAGAAGTGGGATGTTGTACTTCCAGAAGCCGAATTTGCATTCAATGATTATGTGAATAGGAGTACAGGAAGGAGTCCATTTCAGATTGTGTATGGGCAGAATCCAAGAGGCATCTTGGAGTTGAGAGACCTTCCACATGATGGGCAAACAAGTGCTCATGGTGAACATTTTGTTGATAGTATGAAGGAAGTGCATGATCAAGTAAGGCTAGCCCTCCAAAATAGTTCACAAAAGTACAAGGAACTTGTTGTTAAGAAGAGGAGGGATGTACAATTTTAGATTGGTGATATGGTGTGGGTGTACCTGAGAAAAGAAAGATTACCAAAGGGGAAGCATACAAAGTTACTCATAAAGAAAGTGGGTCCTTGCAAGGTTTTGAAGAAACATGGGTTGAATGCCTATGAGATATCTCTTCCCTCTAACCTTGGTATTTCTCCTATCTTTAATGTATGTGATCTAAAACCCTATAAAGGGCATTTTGCTACAGGTACAGACTTTCATGTGGAAGAGATTCAAGAGGACATTGCTAATATACCTCCTCATGCACCAAAGAAGCCTAAAAAGATCATTGATGAAAGGGTCATCAAGAAGACCAGAAATAAAGAATACAAACAATACCTTATGAAATGGGTAGGACACCCTGTTGAAGAGGCAGTATGGATGGATGAGGCAGAAATTCTGAACCATGACACTTCATTGGACCAACCTATCTCACGTGGAAATGAGATCAGCCCACCCTGGGAGTATGGTGCAGGGGCACAAGCCTCAATTTCATAATTTCTTGATTGAAAATTTCTTTTTTTTGATAGAAAGGTGTTGGGAAGGATCAAAGAATCCTTTGTTTATTTTTTTTTTGTAATAAGATCCTAAATGTCTATTTTGTAAGGCCTAGTGGCCTAGGGTGGATTATAAACCCTCTGGTCAACTATGGCCAAAAGGGCTTAGGATGAGTAAAATTAGGAAGTCAGGGTTGTTTTGATCTATTAAGATCCATTTAAATGTGTTTAGGTCCCTAGGTTGATGATAAAATTAGTTTGAATGACAAAATGCAAAAATTGTCAAAAAATGACAAAAGTTGTCAATTTGTAAAGCAACTTTTCAAAAAGTTGTTGTAATTGGTTGCCCAATGTTCATAACCACCTCCAATCAGTTTGTACATGTTGGGAAAAAAATAAAATGCCTCAAAAAACTCGTGTGGGGGTTGTTGTGGGTGGAATTTGTAAACTTGATATTGGAAATCAATAAAATTCTGCATTTTTCCAGAAAATTTGTTGTTATCACGCTTGGTACGGCCCTGTCCAGCCTCTAAAGTAAAAAATATATCCATGGAAGTTTAGAGGGTTGAGTTACATTTCTTTTGAATCCAACCAGAGGTCTGGAGGTGGAGTATTGAGAGAAAAAAGTTGTAACAGATCCAAACAACCCATGAAAGTGCCCTTCCCTAGGGCTTCAACTTCAATTTCCCATTTCTTCCAAATTCACCATGGGAAAATTATAAAACTTGGTGAAATGGAGGATTTGGGAGTTTAATTTAAGATTCAAAAGGTTTCAAAAGTGGAGGAAGCAGTTTGGGTAATATTTTTGTGAGTTTGGCCAGGCATCTCCATGTGACTCGCTGTGGGAATTGAACAAAATTCATGAACAATCCCCATAACTTTAGTTTTAATGCAAAATAGAAGCTATAACTTGGTATTTTGTTATGATTTGGATACCCCAAGGTGATCCAATAGTTGGTTTGGTGGACTTGCAAGTTTGGGGGGTAGTTCCTTTGTTAAGTGCTTAAACTAGCCCTTATTAGCCTAGATGGGGGTTTATTAGAAAAGATACTTGTAAGAGGTTCCAGAACTTTTCCTTTGGTAAAAAGTGTTGCCCCAGGTTTGTGTTCAATAAAATCAAACAATATTAGCCTATCCTTTTTATTTTTTGGGTGGGAAGCCAAAAAGTGAGTTTTGAAGGCTAATAGGTCTAAGAAGCCAATTTGCACTTTGTGACTTTTGGGACTTGAACAACCAAATCAGAGGGTTGTTTGGCATCATTTGAGTTTGTAGGAACCTATAAAACCTGTATTGAGCCTTTGTTGGCCTATAAAACCATTTGGAGGGGTTGTGAGCAATTTGAGCCATTTTGAGCACTTTTGCTTATGGGGTTTGAAACCAAATATTGATAACCTTGCACACTGTCCCATTGTGGGGTTATGGGGATGAAAATAGGTGACTTGGGATGTTGAATTGATTCTCATAAAGGTGTGAGGCTTGGTTGGAGTGAATCCTTGAATGAAGGGTTTTGTTGCTTGTTTGAGCAAGTGAGCAACTTGGAAAATTTTCAAGTTGTTTGAACCATACCTCTACATCACAATATCAATGAGAGTCCATCTAATGCTGATACTGTTAACATAAATGATCTTATCATTAATGGATCCAGTTGATTTATTACTTCTAAAGGTGGGAGTTCATGTGGATAGAATGTAATATTCGACGAATCTGCACGAATATGATCCATCAATGCATTTACATTCGAAGGCCCAACAGACGAAGGCAATGTGATCTTCTGAAGAGCTTCCTCTAGCATACCTTGATAAACTAAACCAGTTTGAAGCAAATCACAAAGTGATATCTTAGCAAAAGTAACATGAAGTTGTTCAATAAGAACGTAATCACTAGATTTCTTAACTGAAGGCTTAGGTGCTTGAGGAAGATCTAGTTGAGAAGTTGGTAAAGAAATATTAGGGTGATCAACATTTTTCTTATTTCTATGAGTGTTATAAGTGTTGGCTACCATTCTATGAGAAAGAGCCTTAGACTATGCATATGTCTTAAAAAGATCTAGTGAGTCACTTTTAAAAGGAACACCATGAATAGAAATTACCTTCTTTGGAGAAGGACTAGCTACAGTCACACAAATGATTGGTCTCTTAGGCCTTTTAGGGGTAGGAGAGACAACAATGATATTCACAGAATCACTACAACTTGTAGAAGGATTAGTTGAAGGAACTTGCTTGACATCAACCTATGGGAGATTAGATGTAACACACGATTCGTCATCCACTATTGCATCAACTCTTGAGGAGAGTGCATTGGAATGAAGAGAAGGTAGATTAACACTAAGAAATGTATCAATGATTTCATACTCTTGCAATAAAATATCTTCTAAGATAGAAGAATTTTTATAAGAGGGATCAGAGACATAGAGTGGCATAGACAAAGCCAAGACAACATCACAAACTAATAAAAGAAATAACAAATGCATTTTGAAAATAATAAACTATATGAAAGAAAAAATGCATAAATGTGTTGATCAAAGACCGACATATCATTTATTGAATGACTAAAGGAATGATGAAGAATACTCTAAAAATATTACAGAAGAAGGGTTCACATCAAGTTCACCAAAATGTAATAGTGCAAAGGTGACCCTACAAAGGGAAGAACTATATTCCCTTGAGAGCCAATTTCACAACATACATTCAGATATCTCCAACTAGTGAAACTGGTGAAAATATCTAATTAGAGAAATTGAAAGAGTAGAAACAAGGTGTATTATATCTTAAGTTTGAGCATCTCGTTCAAGGATACAAGTGTGGTGCGTGGACGTTTGCATGACATGTTGTAGTCTCGTACATACAGCTAACAGAAGAGACTTAGAAACATGAAAACTTGACTCTATGTTTTGATTAACGTGCAAAAACTAGAAGTTAGAAACATGGCAGTGAATAGAAGATAATACATGTAAATGAAAATCAATATAAATGGAATAAATAAAGAAAGAGCAAACCCTCGTGTGGTCAAATGCCTTCAAGAAACCTATAGACATATACAAAAGAGGGAAAAATTGTTGGGGGTTGTGTTTAGAGGCCTGCCTCAATCAGACCCCTGCTTTGGTGTTTCCACCTCCACGAACAACCCAGATAGATAGATAGATCAAAAGATAAATAGCTAGAATGATAAAATGATCAAATAGATAGGAGATGTGATAAATCTGAAGATTCTCAAAGATGAGATAGATAGAATGAGAGAAAGATATTACCAAAGAGGCTTGAGAAAGCCAAGAGAGTTGCAAAAGATTATTGTGAGAGCTTGAGAGTGCTATAGCAAACTAAGGACTGTTGTAGCAAGCGAGAGAGAGCAAGAGAAAGCTGTAAGAGTGAAGAGAACTAGAGAGATTGTATGGAGGAACTAGAGAGAGATAAGAATTAAGAGAATGAAGAGAGGATGCATAGAGGAACTAGAGAGATTGAAAGGAGAGAAAAGATCGATTTAGATAGAGAGAAGAGGAGGGAAAAGAGGGTTGTTGAGTCGTCTAGAAGATTCCAAGTCATTTCCATCGACTAAGATAGGTGACAAGTGTCAAATTATGTAGAACTGACATTTGAATGTTAAGATGTTGTGGGACTAATGCACGTTATGCTAACGTTCCCTTGGTGCATTAGTGTCCATACGAATCACGCTAAAAAATGACGAGGCAAGAGAAACATGCAACTAACATGAAACATAAGTTGAAGGATAGCTGCTTAAAGGGGGTCTTGGGCATCCTGAGAGGGAAAAGGTTGATGCAAGGGCTAAAATGAGCCTACTCAAATGCTAGGGGGAGTGGACACTAAAGTGGCTACAAAAGTGTAGGTGGAATTGCAAAGGGGCATGCAATTTTCTACTCTACAATTATCAAACTTAGGGATGGGAAAAACCTCCTTTATTGGGGAATCAAAGTGTCCACCTTATGAAAAACATTGAAAAGAAACTTCCATGTCTACATGTTTGGAGTTTCCATTATGAAAATTCATCAAACTATCAACACCAATATGAAGTATTGTGTTGAAACAATTTGAGGACATAAAATGGACTAACTAAAATCCCATAATAAATATGCAAGTATTAAAATTTCCATATATGAAAGCTTTGTTTTTTCATAAGGATGACAAAAGATAATTAAAAGACACAAACCCTAGTAAAGCCAAGATCATAGTCAATATATTACAATCTAGATAATTGTTATCATATACTTCATACTCTAATGTCTTATCCCAATCATTACATAATTATACTTAATATGTATATATGAATAATCATATCCTATCAATTTAGAATTATATTCATATATCACCGTTTACCTCCATGTTACTAGTTTTATCACAAATTTCATATAGGTCATTAGTTTTATGATAGGTTTCATCCAAGTTATTAGTTGCTAAGCCATATATAGAACAGTCCTCACTACTAGAAGTTTTGAATTCTCTTATAATTCAGCAATGAAGAGCCCACACATTTTCTTGTCCATTCACCATTTAAATGACTTATCCATATCAGACACAGCTTATACAAGGTGGTCTGCATCTTGACCAGTGACTGTTTGTATTTTTAATTTACATTTGCAATTAATTTTTCTTGCTCGATATGGCCAAGAAATGAAGTGGGCATTTTTCAGAACTCGCCGGGAAAATTGATGGAAGGTTTTTTTCTCAGTTGGCAGCCTCCATCGACATCTTCCACTGCCATCCTCTACCGCACTGCCATTGGCATCCTTCAATGCCCTACGGGATAGCAGTTCGAAAACATCATTGGATTGTTTCTCAATGTGATCTGTCTCCTACACAAAAAGCATGCACTATTTTATGGCCTTCGATCCAACTACATCCAGTTATCTTTTAGTTCTACTCTTTCATCAACCTACTCACTATTTGAGCCTCACTCAACTGACCGCTTCTGCATAGATGCCAAACAATTTCAGGTACGCTGTCTATGATTCGACATTTTGCATGCATGTCAACAGAGCATTTCCAAATTTAAACATCTGACAAAAATCCACCTACTATTATGCTTTGATGTATTTCCATACCCTATTCCAGAGTTCCCATTTTGGCACAGGCAGGGAGGACACCGCTAAGAAATTTGGCTTTATACCTGCCAATTGCATTTGTTTGAAATTTTAAAAAGCCTTTTCAACACATCCATTTTCTACAAATCTTATGATCATTGGATTCGATGAGACAACATCTCTTTGAGGCATTTTGTCAAACAGTTCACGTGCCTTGTTTAAGCCACATTTTGGAAGCATATGAAAATCCATGGTTTCAGTGAGTTCCTTTTTGAATCATTATGCTGCCAAAATGACAGTGTTCCACCTCCAGTACATGCTCATTTTCTCCAACTGGAGCTTCCTCCACATTACTTTGTGAAACCTCCTCTTCGCTAGGGTTTTGAGCAAACCCTGTCTCGGCCTGAAAATCAGTATAAATATACAGATCATAAAATGGAGTCCAGTGAGCATGGATTTCGTTGGTTCCTTCATCACTCGATGGCTTCTCGAGGTGATAATTCCAGCTGATAAAACCCCAACGTGCCAAAAGCCAGGGCAGCACACAACAAGCTTCTGAAATGCTGCCCACCCACCCGACGGCTCTACCAATTTTGATTCATTTAAGTTTTTATAGAAATTAAATGTCTATCTTAATCCATATAATTGTAATTTTTTAAAAGTTTTCCTACTTATTCACGTTCCCATGCCCAACATTAATAAGATCTGTGGCTCTGTTCAAATTTCCTTTTTACATGAAGGATACTTACTTCCTTCAAATTCCCAAGAAAGGTTTCATTTATTCCGACATACTAAAACTTCTAGGTAGAATTCGTTCCATTTCTTCCGGGTAACAAATTAATAATAAATTGAGTCATCTGGTCCTCTTTGTTTAATGCTGAGACTGAAGACATTAAATTTTGTGACATTATTTGTGTTTTAGACAAGGTTTATTATAAGAATTTCAAGAATCTCTCTATTTGTTCTTTCGGCGGCCCTTTAAAATCTCTCCTAGCATCGTTTCTTTAGGAATGCTATCAAATTATGCTTCACCATAACCTTGCTGTGGGAAAATCCTGGAAATTACTTGCTCCGTTGGTCTTCCCTTTTTGAACATCATGAATCTCTTTTTGCCTTTGCTTCTTTTACGTAACGATTAACTTTTCCCTCTTGGGTTAGAGCTTTGCTTTATCCACATCTCTGTCGCTGGAAGCTCTCGTCCTTATTTTTTCACATGGAGAGGGGTGATCCTCAAAACTCTTTGCTTATCATCTATAATCATAAGATGAGTTCTGTTTTATCTTAAAGTTCTCTGATTTCATTCTTTCTGAACTTACCAACTTCTAATATATGAAGGCTGGAGCTAAATCCAATGCTAACTCAAAATATATGGAAACTAGCTTTTATGACTGGCCAGCCACTGAAAGATTGCTTCATGGTATTGGAAAACCATTTTATTGTTTTCAAAAATCAGGTTTATCCTCACTGCAACAAGAGGTACTCAGTTGTTTTTCATATAGGTTACATGGAGATGGTTAAATCAAAGCTTTCCTTGTCAGGTTATCATAGTGTATAATAATGTCACAGTGTCCAAATTATTTGAAGTAAATTGTGTGAATATTTATATTCAGAAATCCATCTTTATTATGCTTTTATGAATGTCCATACCCTGTTCCAAAGCTCCTATTTTATCACATGCAGGGACTCTGCTTGCAACGGTTGTTGAATCTGGCTTTACTCTGCTAGAAAGTTTCTAAAGCTTTTGTCTATGCTTTGATGGATGTGTTGTGATCTTTTCACACATCGCCCCATTAGAATGGGGACCCCCTCTTCTGTCTTTTTGGTTTGCCTTCTCTTTGCTTGTTTTTCTCTCTGCTTTTAGGATTTTGGGTGAGTGAGTGGTCTGTCTGAGCTAGCTGGATTAGGGCTAATCCTTAGGGGTTCTTTTTGGTATTGTTCAAGCTAAGTCCAGTCAAATTTTGGAAAATTGTTTGTCTCCCTGAAGAATTGAAATTGTTAGAATGAAATATAACTATCAGGGGAATTAGATAGGTCTCTGGTTAGGTCTTTATTGAAAGAAGGTTTTTGGGGTAAAGTCTTGTTTGTTTCCAGGTTTGAGTCAGTTGAGCATGGCCATTGAAGAAAGTGAGTCTAGTGGGCTAAGTTAAATAGGGAATGAGATGGATCAAGAGCCTGAAAATGTCAAATTCGCTCCTGACCCTTGGAGAGGGTCCAGGGCGAAATTCTTTGCAGACTGGATTTCCTTCATAAATTTGACCAAGTTTTAACATGTTTTGAGATGAATTTATATGTTCTCGCCTGGAGAGGTTTTTGATCAAATTTTGGAAAGCAAGATGATGCCTGAAATAGGGTATTCACTCCTGATCCTTGCTGAGGGTCCAGGGCGAACTTCATTCTAAACACAATTTCTTGTTTTGAGTGGACTTGCTAACTGGTTCCTGGCCTTGAAAATGACCTAGCTTTGCCTTGAGAAGTGGTTTGAAACTTAAAATTTGAGCAGTTTAGCCTGAAATGAAGAATTTGCTCCTGACCCTCCCTAAGGGTCTAGGGTGAAAATTTTGTTTAAGTTTATTTGTCACTAATTTTGGCTAACTTGTTTTGTGCAGGGTCTCCCGGAGAGAAGATTGGACGTCACTTGATGCAATTGAGGGTTTGAAAGCATGAAAATTGATGAATTTTGGGCAACAAAGGCAAATTCGTCCCTGACCCTTGCTAAGGGCCCAGGGCGAAATTTTGAATTTTCCTTATTTTTCAGTGAAAGAAGATCAAGTTTTGAACATGAATGGAACAGGAGCAACTCCCTTTACCCACCTGAGAAAGTTTCAACTTGAAAAGATGAAGGACTTTGTTGAAAACCTAAATTTCGCTCCTAACCTTTGCTGAAGGTCCAGGGCGAAATTCCTTCAATCACCTGTTTTCCTAGCAAAATCAAGTCGAGCTTGGGTATGGATGAGAGAGGAATAGTGTTTTCTTCCTTGGAGAGGAGAAATCAACTTGAAGTGATGATGAGACAAGCATGAATTGAGAAATTTGCTCCTAACCCTCTCAGGAGGTCCAGGGCGAAAATTTCTATTGGAGTCATCTTTGGCCTTGTTTGGTCAAATTGAGGTGTTTAAGACATGAGCGAATGGCGAAATGAGCATGATGAAGCCCCCAAACTTGTTTGAAGATGAAGGAATGAAGGAGTTTTGCCCAAGAAAGGCAAATTCGCTCCTGACCCTTGCTGAGGGTCTAGGGCGAAATTCCTTTCAAGAGCATTTTTTTGAGTTTTCTTGGACATGAAATCCTATTCATAGCATAGTACAAGATGAAATATTACTTGGCAAAGAGGTTTCAAGGTGAAAAGTGAAACATTTTGGTCAAAATTGCAAAATTCGATCCTGACCCTCTTAGGAGGTCCAAAGCAAAATTCTCAAAAACACCTTTTTCTTGCAAGGTCAAAATGATTTTTATGGTTGGAGTGGATGTGAAAAGGCATGTTTTACCCTTTGAAGATAATTTGGATGGCCAACAAGAAGCAACCAAGCCCAAAAGGGAAAAATCGCTCCTGACCCTTCCCGAGGGTCCAAGGCAAAAATTCTAAAACCTATTTTTTCCTCCAAAGTTTGAGCAAAGCTAAGCCTAGGCACGAGTTTGAAATGATGTTTGAATTGCCTTGAAGTGAAGAAGGATTGTTGAGAATGAAAGTTTTGAAGGCAATTATCAAAATCGCTCCTGACCCTTGGAGAGGGTCTAGAGCGAATTTCCAAGGTTCTCTCCTTTTTTTGTAGAATTAAGACAAAATCTTGCTATATCTTCCTTGGATAGGAGAAGGACGCGATGTGTTATGCCTTAGAGGTGATTTGAAGTCAAAAGAATGAAGGAATATACTTAAAATTCAAAAGTCGCTCCTGACCCTTGCAGAAGGCTCAGGGCAAAAATCACAAAAATACCTATTTCTTTGAAGATTTTGCTAAGGCAAGGATGCACTAAGGTAAAGATGCCCTTTAAGATCATGATGAGTAGTGGTTTGCTTCAAAACTTGATGATTCTAGGCCAGAAGAAGAAAAGTCGCTCCTGACCCTTGCAGAAGGCCTAGGGCGAAAATTTGAAAAACCTCCACTTTGCCCTACAAAAACAAAACAAGCTTGAATGAGTGGATGAGGAAGGACATTACCTAGCGGTGAATGAAAGATTCGAGAGAAGTTGATGAAGGAGTAAGCCTAAGGAGAAAAAATCGCTTCTAGCCCTTGGAGAGGGTCCAAGGCGAAAAACACCAAAATCACACTTTTTCTCCTAAGTTGGATAGAACTAAGTCTGGAATTCAGTCAGAAGATCTATTTGAGATGCCTTGAAGAGATTTTGAACTCTGAAAAATGTCAATTTTGAGCCAAATTATGAAAGTCGCTCCTGACCCTTCTAGAGGGTCTAGGGCGAAATTCCTCTAAGAGCTTTATTTCCTTCAAGAATTTTGATGAAGTAACTCAGTGGTGCAAGGAAATGGATCTTGGAAATTGCGTTGAGAGTTCAACAATCAAGCTAAGGTGGATTATAACCTAAAATGAGAAAATCGCTCCTGACCCTCTCAGGAGGTCCAGGGCGAAATCATTAGCAAGCTTCATTGAGACCTTGATCAAAAAATTGATATTCTCCAGTTTGCACTAAATCACCAAAATTGCTAAATTTGAGACATTTGGAAAATTAAATTTAAATTTGCATTAATTTAAAAGCATTTTGCATTTAATAAATTAATTTTAAGCCTTGAAATAATCAAAATTTTACCTTGGAGGATTAAAATTAATTTTTTTTTAATTTAAAAGAGCGCTCAAGGGAATTGTTTTGCCTTTATAGGCAAGTCGGCCACCCTTTTTTAGAGATTTTATTTATTTTTTACCCCTTTTTTGCCAAGTCGGCCTTGAAGGGAGTAGGGTGAGCGCTCTATATAATGAAGGAGTGTTGCTTCACATTTCAAATCATTCATTCATTCCTTCTAAGTGCGAAATTGAAGAGCAAATTGAGGAGCGAAATCCAGCAAATTGGAGGCGAAATTTTGCTAAGTGTTGAAGGCTAAGTGGGGTGAAGCTCTTTTGGAGGCTAAGGGAGGCGTAATTCATCCAAGAAAGGGCTATGATTTAAACCTTGCCTAGCAAAATCCATTTTTCTTGCATCATTTTCAAAGGTCTTAGAGTTTAGTACTCAAGAGAAGGTATGGACTCGTTTTGATATTCCTTGTCAAGGCTTGTTTTAATAGCATTTTTTTTGAAAGGGTCTAAAACTTGAGAATTTTTGATTTATTAATTGAGAAATGAAGGATTCTAGATTTATCATGAAATGAAGGAGTCCTTTTGAAATGTTGTGTAGGTGTCAAGATGGCAACTCCAAAGGCCGGATTATCTACTAGTTGCCCGGCTCTCATCAAAGAAGATCAGAAGAATGACGAATTGGAGACCAGGATCGTGTCCAAATGGAGTAATATCGGAGACACCAACTTAGGCAACTTCAACGTGAAGAAGTTTCGAGAGGTCCCCTACATTGGCAAGCCATCACCTGTTGCGAAGAGGATAATTGAAAGTGGCATCATCAAGGCTGCAGGTTTCCCTCCTGCCATCAAATGTCATGAGCTGATGATCAAGTGTGCCCGCCATTATGACTCACAATCAAGGACGATCGTATCCAAGGACAAGAACATCTTGGCTTACCTTTCAGAGGAAGCCATAAGCGAAGCTCTTCATCTGCCAGACTATAAGGACATGATTTACAAAAGCTTAGAAGGAGCCAGGTCAATCTATGAAGATGATCTCGATACTTGTCTGAATCTCATCAATAAGAATTGGTTGCTCAAAAGTCGGCCTCACCTGAACAAGATTCCCAATATGCCACATAGGATCGATTTCCAGGAGGAGTACAGAGATTTGATAACTTTGCTCAATCGAGTTACAGGGGCCCCTCAAGCCTTCTTCTTCGAAAAGTGGATGTTCTTCTTCATTCAAGTGATAGTCCAAGGAAAAGGAATGCTTCATTGGGCCAGAATTATTAGCAATTGTTTGGACGTGCAGTTGAGAAGGCTAAGACCCACCAAATCATTCCACATGAGCTCATATGTTATATATGCCTTAATCAAGAGTTTCGAGTATGTAGGGCTACCTCACCGAGGAGTGATTGGAAGAGGACCCGAAGAAATGAGAGTTTGTGATTCTTATGTTCATCTACATCATCCGCCTAGAAGTGACTACAAGTTAGTCAATGACACCTTCACGATGAACATTACTAAGATATTGCAAGGTGGGATTCATAATCGACTATCTCTGGATGCACAAGACCTTGTAAAGAAGTATGGCACCTGGTTCATCCAATTTCAAAAGTTCACATGCATCAGAATTCAAGGGTGTCCTTCACCTCCCTACATGTTGCCGAGATATCCAACAGACAAGATAGTGCTACTTGAGGTGACTAGATAGTTGGCAGCTTATGTGAAGGCATCCAGACACAAGCATGGAAATGGAATTCCCGTGCCCCATCATATTGGGGAATTCAGTTGAGGTGTGTCCTAACACTCAAGCCTCGGAGGATGCAGAGAGGAATTATCTTTATACTCATTCTCATTCTTTGCCTCGCGGGAGAATTTTGATCCTCATGGTTATATGGAGGAGATAGTCGGCAAGAAGTACAAGCATGAGTTTCAGGTAGAAGACTTTTGGATGAATCTCCCAAGTGATTTAGAAGTTAAGAGAAAGATGCATTCCCAGCTACCCTTAGATCTCATCAGGAAATGCAAAGTTTATAGAGTAGCTGACCAAGCCTAGGATAATGGTAGATACCTCCAGTCATCTTATGAGAAGGAAGACAAAGCAGTGAAGATAGATTGGAATGAGCCCGAGGTTTTAGACTTGAGAGTTTTGATGGCTCCTGTTTTATCATGCACTCGCAGATGGGTGGATGTACAGCACCAGAAGTTGAAAGAGCAGAATGTATCAATGACATTCACTTTGGAGGCAAGACCAGAAGAAGGCGAAGCAAGCGTGAGTGAGAATACTTCTCATTCCAAAGGCTCAAAGAGGAAAGAAAGACCTGAGAAAAGAGAATCCACCAAGAAGAAGCAGAAGGCAAACCCCGATCACACACCAAGCACATCTTCTCGACATGAAAAGAAGGCAAATCAGGAGAAGATGGTATATGAAATCGATGAGTCTATGGAATCCATGGTACAAAATGACAAGCAAGAGAAGGGATAGACACCTCAGCAGTCGTCGAGTCAATCTCCCCAAGTTGATGCTAATGAGCTACATGAAGAGAAGAATGATGATGAAGCGACATCTCCTTTTCGAGAGGATGGACCACTGCTTAAAGAAATACAAGTAAAGGAAACAAGATCCGCCATTCCGGATTGGTTAAAAGAGAGACTGACAAGGGTAGTTGTGGTTGAAGAGGAAGAAGATGTATTTGATTTAGAAAGCCTTATAGGGAGTTCTCAAGAGGTGATAGAAAAGAGGAAGGCCACAAAAATGTCCAAGGTAATTCGAGATGAGACAGGATCCAGGAAATTGCAAATAGCTACACCAGTAGTGGACAAATATGAGGGTGAGATTCTTGCAGATGAGTATGACTTAGAAACATTTGAGCTTGGTCCACTTACCACCGAACAAGCAATGGAAGAGGCAACCGATTCATTTGAAACACTTAAAGACAAACTTAAAGAAGAAATGGAAAAGAATAAGAAGCTTGAGAGAGAGGTCGGTGCTTGGAGAGGCTATTTTAGTCATCTCAATCAGCCCTTGAGACGTCAGGATCCAGCAGTATCTCCTTTACAGGCACTCCCTCTTGAATCTGTTGGCGAGGCATAAAGGGTCAAGAGCTTGGTTTAGCTTATGAGCTCTTGGATTGATAAATCCCACACAGTAGCCGTTGAATTTGCAACAAGAATGATGAAGACAGTTCATCGAGCTATCTAGGTCCTTGAGGTTATCCATAATTTAATGATAACTGTAACCGCTTTCACTCACACTAGAGATGTTATCATTCCTGTTCTACAAGTAATAAGGCAAACACCAAGACGGATCCTCGCACAAGAAAAGATAATGGATGGAGGAACCCAAAACCTCCTACAGTGGTCAGCTCTGCTCCAGATGAAAGAGGTCCTTTTTTAGGACATCAACACCAAATGCAATCAAGTTAAAGGTATCATCCATCCAATTCAAGATAGGGTGTTTGAAGTATTGTGTACCATTCTTGGCAGGCGGATCGAGATTGAGACAGATGTGGACATCCAAGAGTTGGAGGAGAGAATCAAGGTCATCTTTTGCAAAGAGGGGAACATCATCACAGATGAGCAACGAGATCAGATGTTCACTACCATGTTCCTAATTGAGAAGATCAAAGAACTTGAATCTGGATGGGAGACAGCTCTTCTCACTGCTTTTGATCAAGTCCTTCACTTGGAAGAACGAATGAAGAATCTTCCCGAGATTCCCATTGCTGAAATTGAGGGAATTGTGTCCAGATTCGTTGGATATGCTAAAAAAGAGCATATGAAAGGGAACAAAATTTTAGATGAAAAGTTGTTATAGGATGATGTGGCAGCTTAATTCCTATTGGTCTATGTTTCCTCGATATTTGTGCCAATTAAATATTTGGCTATGCATTTAATAATGTTCATCTAAATGGGGACCTTTTTTGTAACAAACCCTAATTAGGGTTTAGGTGTCAAAATCTCAGCCATTGATCTTCTTTCGATCTGGGCCATTCATTGTATTTGAGGATGCTATATATACCCTCACTCATTTTCATTTTAAGGATAGTTAGAAATTAGAGAAGAGAGAGAGCTTAGAGAGAAGAAAGTTATTGTGTTGCAAGATTGAGTAGTGAAGAAAGAATTTTGAACAATTGTTGTCCATTTAGCTTTGAGATCAATAAAATATTGAAGTTATGGTGTTTTATTGCAATACTTGTGGCTATCTTCATGATTGTTTATCTTCTTGAATCATTCTCAGTCGAAGTAGTATTTAAGTTTAAGTTTGAAGGACTAAGTGTTGTGCCTGATCTTTGGTGAGATTCATGTTCCAAACCACTAGCTTCTTGCTGATTGTAAGGACGCCTTGTGTGGTCAACTGGAGATATTGAGATTGCTTAAAAAATTCAATCATTGTTGAAATATTGATATGTATCTCTATGACAGTATCTATATCCTTGATGATTTGAAAATCACTGAATCACTTTAGAAGATCACATCAATTCCAGTAGAGTTGTAATTTCTTGGCAATACTGAAATTGGTAGAATCTTACCAAGTCTAGCCTACATTCAGTCATTCTTAGGATTAGATTAGCATTCATCCCTTGAAACCTTGATCTTTTGCTATTTTTTTGAGAATCTGTTAGTGTTAGGAAGATCCTGTTCCTGCAGTCAAAAAGAGAGTAATACAGACAAGCTTTCTCGGAAAGTACGTAAGGCCCCTTGAAGAAACAACATATACAACGACCACTGGTGCTTATCCACACGTAGAGATCCTACAACGAAGAACCTTGAAGCCATCCTGATTGATCCTTTTCCGCGACATCTTCAGCATTCAGAGGCTTTATTCAAGAGAGGATAAGGTACGTTTAGGTATTTTATTCTGTGTTTGGTCGTGTACAAAATACACATCAACAGGATGCCCATACCCTGTTTCATAGCTTCCATTGAATCTCTAATTTGCCTTGTCCTACGACATCCAAGATTCATTTACTCTATTCATTTTAGCTCATTTCTTTTAACTGAGCAGCAAAACTTACAATTTAATTCAGAAGCTCTCAGATTGGCTTATTAAATTGCAAGAAATTGAAAGGAGAATAGGAACAAGAAAGCAGCAAAAAACTTGCCCAAATCCTAAGATAAATTTGGACATGATGCAATGCCTGAATACCGAAATCTATGTCAACTAGCCCCTCTTGAAGTTGGGAAGAATTGGGCAATTGGTTTCATACTGCTATTTGTTCGGTGCTGGTGAGATGGACGTTGTATAACTGATCTCCTACCTGATGTTATATTACAGGGTCTCTTACAACTTGGCACCAACGATCTGGAGATATTTTCACCAAGTCTAGATCGAGCAACAAGTCTGGGGCTGACTCATCTCTTGACCATAGAAGTGCTGGTCTTGGTTACCTGTTGCTTTGTTTAATTAATATCTGGAAGAAAGTGGACTCGATTTAAGTGATCTATATTTACATATTCTGGAATTATGACTAAGTGGACTGTACAAGCCGTTAGACTTTGTGATCTCATTGACACTCACAATATATGACATAGGATGCTATACTGAAGTTTTGACTTCTCTCTGATGAAGATAATTTATAGTCTATTTACTATATCATTACTTTAAATAAATAAACAACAATCTTCATTCATGAGAAGTTAAAACTTCAGTTATCTAACATCCAAATAAATTAACCAAACTATATCTGACTATCGACATAACCCTTGCACCTCGTTGGATGCAAGTGCTAGTATATGTGAAGTTAACAAGACACTGCTCTTTTTCTGTAACACTGTCATCTGTTTCACAATAGTTGAGCTTAAAAAACCCTTAGAATAGTAGACTTGTTCACACACAAAGACAGCTCTGTTTCTCTCTTTTACAGACACACAAAACAAGTAACTAAGATTTCTTTTCAAACCAAAAACAAGAGGAACTCTTAATAGAGTAGCTGTCTAAATAAATCATGCGCAATATATTGCAAAATAAAAAGGTTTGAAAGGAAACTTTGAGCCAATTCGATGAACAGGCTGGCTATACCAGCAGTATAAGGACTTTGCAGCAAATAAAGACAAGACCGGATTTAACAGGCGAAATGGATCACATCTAATAAATTTTACCAATACAACACGAGTTTCAAGAACAGAGAGATTACAGGATATTCCAAGTAGCTTTTCTGAAACATATTTTCTTCAATTAAAAAATATGTCTGGGAGAGCAAATAATAAAGGAGAAACTGACATAGCAACTGGCAATCCAATTGCTCGAGATTTCATTGTTTGCTTCAAATCGAGAGTAGAAGATTGTAAAGGTTGAGTAGTGATAGACAGCTCCTGTGCTTCCTTTTATAAATGCACAACGAGGGGAGTTGTGCTTGAAAATTCTCAAGAGGAGACTTGAGATGATTTACCTGATTGAGATGTGGAAGCAAGAGATGGGAGTGCATTGGAAGTCTCCGTTATAAATGAAGAAGGAACTGAAAGGTTGGCTCCATGAAATGCAGCATACCTTGGTACAGGTATTTCTCGAGGAAGATTAGGCATTTGACCTTCCATCTTCAGCAACTTTACCACTTGCGTCATTTTGGGTCTTGCAGTTGGATCTGGATGAGACCACCACAACCCTATCGCTGTCAATTGTTCCATTTCTGCCTTCTCAAACTCCCCATTTAACTTCTCATCTGCAGCATCCAAAATTTTGTCTTGACCATATAGATCCCATACCCACTCCACAAGCTTCATATTATGTTCTTGCAATCTCAAATCTACTGCTCTCCTTCCTGTAGCGATTTCTATGGCCACAGCACCGAAGCCGTAAACATCTGATTCAGGGCTTGTTCTTCCTGTGATCACACACTCAGGAGCTAGGTAACCGAGGGTTCCAGCTGCCATTGTGGTTTGAGACAAACGATTGTGCTCCAACATGCGCGCCAAACCGAAATCCCCAAGCTTTGCATTGAAATCGCAGTCAAGCATAACGTTGCTGGATTTTACATCTCTGTGTACAATACAGTGAGCCCTTTCTTCATGGAGATATAGCAGTCCAGAAGCTATTTCCAAAGCTATTCGATACCTGTGACTCCACTGCAGTGGGGGAATGTCTCCTTTGATGAAAAGGTGTTTGTCTAGGCTTCTATTGGACATATACTCGTAAACCAAAAGTAATTCGCCTTTCTCATGACACCATCCCAAAAGCTGAACCAGGTTTCGATGTCTTACTCGACTAACAACGCTTATTTCAGAGATGAATTCTTTTAACCCCTGTCTTGACCCTTGTGAGATGCGCTTGACAGCTACAACTTCATTTGCTTCTCCTATAACGCCTTTGTACACACCACCGAATCCTCCCTGCCCCAGCTTTAAAGTTTCACTGAAATTGTTGGTTCCAGCCTTGAGATCCTCCAACTTATACCTACGTGGACCCTTGTCTACAAGCATGTCAATCTCTATTTCATTATCTTCACCTGTTTGTTTGTTCACACTTCCCAATCTCCTCTTCTTTTTGGCAATGGAAAACAAGACGCACATAACTATTACTACTACTAAAGTAAAAGAAGTCACTACGGTCGTCACAATTATTCTTTTCATGGAAGATTTCTTAGATTTTATCTTAGTATTGAAGCTCCATGAAAGGATTGTGTGTGTCTCAAAGGATTTATGAGCAGAAGCAGAAATCGCTACTACAAGGTTATCAGGAAGATACTTTGAGCAATCAAAAGAATGCGCTAAAACCGGATCTGTTTGGGACACTGAGCTATTGGAGGCATTGGACAAGAATATTTGCAGGTATTTTCTTATACCGTCATAATCTATACGTGCATTCCACAAAGTACCATCATTTAAATTTTTATTTAACTGGGTAGAACTGTAACCTATAGGGCGAGCATTACCAACTTTTGTGTTGACTCGGGAAGTACGGCTACTAAATTCAACAGCGAATGCGTCCGCTGAGAGATATGATCCATTTCCTGGAAGCCCAGCGTAGGAGCAACTTCTCCCCTGAGTCGCGATTTCTTTTGATGCCATTAAGAAAGCGATTCCATGACCTCCATGATCATGGGGGTTCATTTTATAATATTTCATAACAAACTGCACGTGCGTCGTAAAGCTGGCTAGAGAAGAAAGCCGAATGGTCTGATTGTAAACAACTCTACCTGAAAAAAAAAATAACACAGTAAAATCCAAAAGCTCTAATTCGCATCTACTATCATGAACTGTGGAAACCTAATGACTGTAACTCTACCTGCAGTTCTGTTGGTCAATTTATAGGAAGCACTTGAACTATTTGTAAGATGGAATCCATGCGCTGATATTGTAGCGTCTAAAACACAAAGAATGTCGCTTGTATTGCATCTGTTGAATTCAGGAAAGCTGAAGTTCACGCCTGCCGACTGGACCATCAAAATGGAGATAGACAGGGTACTCATTGCACTGACCATACAAAACATAGCAATTGTTTGGCGAAAGTTAGGCTTACCCATTTAGCAAACAACCCTGAGGTAAAGGGCATAAACTAATCACATATTCGAGTAAGGGAATATCAGAAATCAGATAACAATAAAAGAGACAATTGTGAGTAATGGGTGTACGAGTAAACGATCTGATAACAATAAAAGAGACAATTGTGAGTAATGGGTGTACGAGTAAACGAAATCCATAGCGAGTAAAATTTTTTCCATCACACTTTGTCCAAAATGTGGAATTTTGATTCGATATACAGTTCATACTAGTAGTGGGTCCTTCTCTAGTAACTTATTCACAATTTTCCCTTTCAAGTTAAAACGTATTTGGAAATATCTCTACTGTTGAAGGGCTCTTGTGGGACAATATTGTCGCCACTACCAATATCACCTCATTTCATTGATGTTGAGGAAAGTTATAGGAAGTCGCCAATACAAAATTTATTAAGACCAGTTCAATTAGACTTTTGATAAACAGTTTTGATTTAAACTAAAGGTACACTTGAATGGGAGGTAAGACCAATCTCTCAAGAAAAAATATATGACAATTAAAGGGAGTAGATCTAAAAGGCCCAATGACACCAAATTTCAAGCTTTCCGAGTTCTAGGGCAATAACAAGAAAGGGCATTGTAATTAGTTGGTTGATATCTTTAATGTCGATGAGAATAATTTTAATTTAAGAAAATGAAAATTAAATTTGTATAAATATTCATTTCATGGTTTGTTCAAAGAGAGTTTTTGTGTCATTCTTTTTTTTTTTAAAACACCACCAAGAATTTAGAGATCATTTAGACAGAACTGAAACTAATAGGCTAGACTCTTAGAATTAATAAGTAAAAGTTATGAATATCAAGTTTCATGAAATCATCCAAACATAATTAGAACTAATGGACTAGATTACTAAAATTGATAAGGAAAAAGTTATGAATATCAAGTTCGATTGGCTCAATGGTTGAAGTGTAATTTATGAATATCAAGTTCGATTGGCTCAATCGTTGAAGTGTAATTTTATATTCATCATTTTTTTAAATATACGTGTATTCCTATTTTTTTATAAACCATAAAAACATCTATTGTTTAAAAATAAAATACCAAACAATTACCATAGACTCCCATTGACATGATCATAAATCTAGAAATTTTAATCAAAAACATTTTTCCACAAACTAATTGCTTCCCTGTATAAGCTAGGGGAAATGACCCAATAGTTGAGCATGTACCAATTATTGTGAGGGTTGTTGATACCTTTTGTTCCAATAATTATACAAATAAAAACTATTCTTTGAAAAAAAAAAATATCCTTTTTTGTGTCTTTATATATCAATAATTGCAATACATCAAATCAGTTTGAATTATTATGGCATGTATCATTGATTTACTAAATTTCATGCAACTATTAAACAAAAAACATTCAATACATGTTTCATATTAAATAAATTAAAACAACATTCCTACAACTCAGCACACTTTTGATGTGATATAAAATATAGTTGTAAAATGATTATATTTATATTTGTACAATTTTATAAAACAAATATAAAATATTATATTACAATTTGTACAATTTTACATGATAAAGTGTCAAATCACTGATATATGGTTGACCAACTTGTGAGGCAAAACAGTCCCATCACTCATTCACAATTGTTCAACTTGTCATCCTCTAATAGCCATCTCCTGAATATAAATGTTCATATTCTAGTTTGCAACCACCAAATCTGGTACCTGAAACATTAAATAGAGCAATTGTGAGGCTCTCCATTCAATTGAAAACAAACAATTAATGCAAAAAAAATTTAAATTTACCTCCCATAAATCCACCTCATGTACTCTTATCCAATAGAAATGCAGAAATCCATACCCACGGATCAAGCAAGATCATAAAATGGCCATAGATCAAGCAAGATCAAAAAATAGCCACAGATCAAACAAATCAAATAAGATTAAAAAAAAGGAGGGAAAATGTCATATTAATGTAGCATACGATGAAGGAGAGTTTTTACAATTACATTCTCCCTGCGCTGTTGTAAAACCTTCACATTCCTCCTTTGTTCAGTGCATACATACATTACTTCTTGTTGCAGACCTTTGTTCAGTGCATACATACATTACTTCTTGTTGTAGACCTTTGTTCATTGCATACATACATTACTTCTTGTTGCAGACTGATTCACATTCCTCCTTCGTTCAATAAATAATCAAGATTTCTTGCATACATTACTTCTTGTTGCAAACTGACTCTATGCACATAATATTTGATCGTGTGCTGTCATAGATTTCAGGTATTTTGTTTTCATTATTGTTTAGTTTAGTTGACTGTGTTGTCATAAATTGTAGGTTTTTTGTTTGTTTATATAATTTCTGATTGTGTGTTCTCATAAAATACAGGTATTTTGTTTTTGTTTGTTTATATAATTTCTGACTGTGTGTTGTCATAAAATATAGGTATTTTGTTTTCACTACTGTTTGGTTGGCACTGTGCTAGCATAAATTCCAGGTACACTCACATTCTTGCATACATTACTTCTTGTTGCAGACTGACTCTATGCACATAATATATGATCGTGTGTTGTCATACATTTCATGTATTTTGTTTTCACTATTGTTTAGTTTAATTGTCTATGCTGTCATAAATTGAAGGTATTTTGTTTGTGTGCATATAATATATGATCGTGTGCCAACATAAATTGAAGGTTTTCACTAACTGTTTAGTTTAATTGTCTATCATTTTATGTAGTTTAGTTGTCTATCATTTCATGTATTTTGTTTTCACTAATGTTTAGCTTAGTTTAGTTCTCTGTGTTGTCATAAATTGAAGGTATTTTGTTTGTTTATGTAATTTTTGACTTTGTGTTGTCATAAAATCCAGGTACTTTGTTTTCACTACTGTATTTTGTTTTCATTTTCACTACTGTTTAGTCTATGTTATCATAAATTGAAGGTGTTTTGTTTGTTTATATAATTTTTGACTGTGTAAATTTTAGGTATTTTGTTTTCACTACTATTTGGCTGGCACTGTGCTAGCATAAATTCTAGGTAATTTGTGTTCATTACTGTTCAGTTGACTTGTTTTTACTACTATTTAGTTTATATATATATATAATCAATCCTCATATATCTATTTCATTACTCTTCAGTTGACTTGTTCTTACTACTGTTTAGTTTCATAGTATACATATATATTATTATATATATATATTTGCATATATTCCATAGTTCACATATATATATATATATATATATATATCTGCACACATACATACAGATGTGTATATATCTGCATACATACATACAGATGTGTATATACTTAATGTTTGATGTTATTTACTCCCAAAACCATCCATTCCAGTAAAAGTTCAAATTGTTGCCAAAGACAATATTGCTCCAGAAGCTTATATTCCATAGTTCAGCTGTTGTACATATATATATACACATTATTCTTAGTTACAACATATATATATCTGCATACATACATATATCTGCATATATTCCATAGTTCACCTATATATATATATATTTGTGTGTGTGTGTGTGTATACACATACATACAGATGTGTATATACTTAATGTTTGATGTTATTTACTCCCAAAACCATCCATTCCAGTAAAAGTTCAAATTGCTGCCAAAGACAATATTGCTCCAGAAGCTTATATTCCATAGTTCACCTGTTGTACATATATATATACACATTATTTTTAGTTACAAAATATATATATCTCCATGCATACATATATATATATCTGCATACATACATACATATATCTGCATACATACATACATACATATATATACACACACACACACACACACACACACACACACACACACACACACACACACACACATACAGATAGATGTGTATATACTTAATAGTTGATGTTATTGTTGTTCAGGCACTATGACAACAGGAAAGGCAAAAGGAAAGACAACAGGAAAGAGATGAAGCAAAAGAACAACCCAAATGTTGAGGAACCGTTACCCACATGGTGTTAAATTCCATTTGGTGAAGGATAAAGATGGCGACACTGCAATTAGTCCACCTCAAGATGACATAACTTGTAATACTGCAGATGAAAATGTAGAAAGAACAAACACTCCTTTACAGTCTTCTCAACATCATGTAGATAAAAAATCCAGTTATAACGGTTAGTGGACAGAAGAAGACATGGAATGTGCTATGAAAGATGTTGAAGACAATTCATATTCCATCAGAGTAGTTGGAAAAAAGTGGGGAATTCCTATGAGCACTTTAACATTTTGGCTTTCAGGGCTGACAACAACAAAAAGAAGAGGTCCACCAACGATTCTTTCGTTGGAAGAAGAGCTAGAAATTGTTGACTGGTGCAAAGATATGGCGCAACTTGGTCATGGATTAGAGATCATTCAGCTAAAGTCACATGTAGCTCATATATGTGAAACAAGGCCAAATCCATTCAAGAATGGTTTCCCAGGCAGATCATGGTGGACAGGTTTCCGCAAACGCCATCGAGATTTGACAATAAGGACTGCAGAGGGTCTGGACAGGGATAGAGCAGTAATGCTACGACCAAGTATTGTGACAAATTTTTATGACAACCTGGAGAAATTGTACAATGCTTCTGAATACGGACCAACAAAAATATGGAATTATGATGAAACAGGTGTGCAAGCAGGCAGGAACTGCGGGATGCGAGTAATTGCAAAGTTGGGTAGTAGAAGTGTCCCACAAATTTTATCAAAGAGCAGAGAGTGGATAACAATTTTATGTTGTGTTAATGTAGCAGGTCATAGCATTCCATGATTTTATCTTTTCAAGGCCAAAAGACAGCTTAAAAACTACATTGCCAACTGTGAACCGGGAGCATGTATGGCTGCACAACCACATGCTTGGATGACAAAAGAATTATTTTTAAATTGGCTATATCACTTTTCCAGATCTGTTCTGGGTGGAGTTTCACCCACAAACAGACATCTCCTTATATTTGATGGTCATCGAAGCCATGTTGCTTTGACCACAATCCATGAAGCAAGATCTCTTGGTATTGATCTTCTAACATTGCCTGCCCACACTAGCCACAAATTGCAACCTCTAGATGTGAGTGTGTTCTCTCCATTCAAGGCACATTTCAAATCTGAAAGGTCAAAATGGATGGCCAAACATCCACACATAGAAATAAGGAGAACTGAATTGGCAGAACTTGCAAGTAAAGCATTCAAACTTGCCCTGACATGTGAAAACATCATAGCTGGTTTCCGAAGGACCAAAATATGGCCTTTAAATAAAGATGCTCTTTGTAATGACATGAGACCAAGTGATGCATTCAATTTACAAGATGATAGTGATGTTGTAGGCATTGCTAGCATCTTAAGATTAGCTAGCTATGGAGAGGCACAAGTGGAAGAGTGTTTGGAACAATGTGTGAAACAAATGAAAGAATTGGAAGCACAACAAACAGAAGAACCAACTGAAAGCACATGCTCACCAAGTCATATCAGCCAAACACAATATGAAAATGGCATACATGAAGACTTCAGTTTACCATCACAGTTTGAACAACCTAATTGGATTAAAGAAGGAGCAGAACATTTAGGAATACAGATTGACATGGAAAATGAAGAAGTTTCTTTATCCATGCCTTCACCTCCAATGCTTAGCTCTGAGGTCATTCATTATTATGCTGATACAATGGATTGGGAGAATTCAAATTTAGAAAAAAATGAAGTTGCAGAAGATGAGCAAGATGGACACAATCAAGGTTCTTTGAAGAGAACTACAGCATTTGAGATAGAAGACGAAGCTGAAGAAATCTTATGCAGTCAAGGCTCTTTAAAAAAATTTCTGAAGTTACCCATTGAAAGGGTGAGAAATAGGTCTAGTCTTCTTTCTAACAATAATGCACTTAAATTGGGCAGTAAATCTCAAATCCTTACTTCTGATGAATACATAATTCGGGAACAGAAAAAAGAAGCAAGAAAAGCTGAAATTGAAGAGTTGAAAGTAAGGAAGAAAAAACAAAAAGAGGCAAGGAAACTTGAACAAATTGCAAGGAGAAAGAGGAAAGACGAGGAAAAGCTTGAAAGACAAATAATAAAGCAGAGGAAGGAAGAAGAAAGGGCACAACAACAAAAGGAGAGGGAGTTGAAAAAGAAACAAAAGCAGATGAGCAAGCAAAAGAAACCAGCAAAAGAGCAAGTGAACGAGGATGTTGCAATTATTGTAGGGGAGAGGAGTACTCCATCAACACCATTGCCTCAGCATCATCAAATTTTACAAGACATGTACAATATCTTAACACTTGCATATGTTGCTCTTAGTAACCTCCAAGCTGGTTACCATAACAATTTAGAACATACTGCAATCAGGGCAAGGCACAATAGTACTCCATCAACTCCCCTACCTGGCCATCATCAGATTTTGAGAGATATGTACAATATTCTAACCCCAGCGTATGCCGCCCTTAACAACATCCATGTTCCAACTAGTCATAGCCCCCCTCACTCTCCTATCAAACAATTCCAATTTGGTGGACTGCTAGATGAAAATATATTTGGTAGTATAAGTCCTATTACACCATAGGTTGATGCAGCTATTGCTGAAAAAACAATGACAAGGAGTCCTATGGAGGAGCCAGATGCAGCTGTTGTAGAAAAAATGATAACAAGAAGGCCTGTGGAGGAGCCAGAACCCTTCCCTGGCTTTATGGTGAACTGATGAAACTAATCAATGCTGCATGCTTGAATTCAGAATTTTGGATTGCATTGCAAGTCTTGTTTTGTAGGTTGGCCATTTTGCGGTGCATATAAGCTGGGGAGATTCTGCAATATCTTTATGTCAATATAGCGAATGTGGTGCTACTTTATAATATCTATTGATGTGGAGTAATTTTGTAATTTCTATCTATATATCAATAGAATGAATATGTGTAGGAGTCAAAGTAGACATTGTGTAGTGTGTAGGCTGGCCATTTTGCAGTGCATATAAGCTGGGGACATTTTGCAATATCTGGTGCCATTCTGTAATATCAATTGATATGGATCCATTTTGTAATATCTATCTACCTATATATCAATACAATGAATTGGTCCAACACCATCTTGTAATATCTGCATATCAGTGCAATGAGTGCATTGCTATTATGGATACTAAAACTACAACTAATGTTATGTCAAGTATTTGCATTACGTATGCATGAGTGTATGTATGTATATATGTATGTGTATGTGTATGTTTATGGATACTAACAATGCAACAAATATTATGGAAAGCATTTGCATTACGTATGTATGAGTGTATGTATGTACATATGTATGGATGTGTATACATACACATACGCATGCACGTGCACATACCCCCTACCAATCATAGTGAATTAGCACACCCAATCTTTTGTTACCTTTGACCTAGTTGAACATATTGTCACCTAAAAAATTCACCCCCTAACACATATGAAAACCATTAACATTATATGATTGTACATTATGTTATTAATAATTAAATAAAATTAAATCATATCCATTTTTTACTCATCGAATAGTCAAACAATTTCTATTAAATAAGTGAATGAATAAAAACTAAAAACTAAATAAAACTAACCTAATACCTACTCAACCCTAATCTTTTCTATCCTCCATAGCCTTCCCCAAACGCTGTTGCCATTGTTTGCATTTCAAGAGCATGCATCCTCTGCCGCCACAGGAGCTACTTTGTCACCTTTGTCACCATGAACAGAGACGTGGCAACCAAAGCAACCAGGGTAGGGCATTCAGATAGATATATACATACAAATGCATACATAAATATATACATATACATATACATACAAATATATATATATATATATATATATATATATATATATATATATATATATATACTTACAACTATATACATATATATATACATGTACATATATATATAGAAGTACATATATATATACATGTACGTGTGTATATATATATATATATCAGCAAGTTGCTACAAATTTGAACAACCCACTACCAACAGCAAACAAGGAGAACTTCAGAAAGTCGTTTCATCAAAGACAACCACATATAACCAAGTTCCATCTTTCATTTTATGGCTATTGTTTTCCATGCAATCATTTTGGTCGAAAAGTAGTAGATTGCAAAATCTGTACAAACAATAATACTAGTCTATCCAAAAGAAACTATAATCATTTGCCCATCTAATGGATTGTAACATTACATGCTACAAGTGTAGAAATTTTAAGCACATAACACGGTTTTGTGGAAGTACTTTTGTTGAGCTCAACACTTATCTATTCTAGTGATTTGATATCAAGAAAAAGGGGTAAGAAAGAGCAAAGTAAGGAAAAAAAAAGAAAAATTGATGCACCAAAATAGATCACTTAGATCCCTTGACAAAATTATAAGCAAGCACAAAGAGCAGCAAACTTCGATTATCAAAAATGACTTGATCATTAGCAAATACAAGAGCCAAAGAACCCAATACCATGATGGACAAAGCTTCCCCATTTAAAAGAGAAAAATTAGAATATTTTACCACGATATCATTGATTCGATGCTTCAAATATTATAAAGTAATAATTACTACTAGAGGTCTAAAATAACATACAAATTCTATGTTGAGAGCCTCTAAACTACACAATTTACATTAAAAAGAGGCAAGGCTTTGTCAAAGAAGAGCCAAACTTATTAGCAGAGACATTAATTACAAGCAAGTTATGTTTCTTACCCTTGAGACAAACTTTTCTACATGAATCAAACATTGGTATCGTCCCTATGTACCCTGTGATTTCTATTTCCTACTGCTAGTGCAACATCTTTTCTTGAGATCAAGACCCCTGTGAAGATCTAGTAGATGACATACATGTCACTTAATTGAGCATGGGCAAGATATCACAGCATGGATGGGCATTCAAAGATACATATCAGCCTTTCTTTCCTAAACATGTTATTTTGTTTATTAAAGGATGAAAGAGAATAGATTTCCACAGTCCATTGAGATTATTGCATTGTTTCTGAATTCCTCTGTGTAGGCTTTTGTTTTGATGCAAACAAAAGCCTATTAAAGGATGGTTAAGAATGTAACAGAGAAGCACTTGTTTTAGTGTAAACACTCATGCATTATTTCAATATTGTTTCTTTGAAGCTTTGCTTCTTTTATGTTATTGACTGTTTTATACCTGAAAAGTTCAAATGAATTATAGAATATCAATATAAACCAATACACTTTAAGACAGATTGGAAGATGTCTTCTTTCCTTTGGAATCCTCAATTTTTTGAGGGCCTTTTAGCACTTAATTATTTCCCTATGTCTACTGGCACTGACGAATCTTTGGGAATAGCAACAACGTTTAGGCATTGTAATGGGACTTATGTTATTCATGTCCATATTCTTGCAGGGTTCATATTTCAATTAAGCACATCATGTTGAACTTCGGGTATATTTTCAATTGAAATAGGTCAGCTTCTAGTTGAAATGAAAAAGAAGGGTTTAACTCCTGATAAAGTGACATTTAATTCTGTTATCAATGGATTCTGTTTGGAACGCAATATAAGGGCAGCACAAAATGTTTTATGTGACATTTTAGAGAAGGGCTTGGTTCCTGACATGGTAACTTATAGTATGCTAATTGATGGATACTGCAAGGGAGGCAATATGCAAGAGGCATAAAGTTTACTAGATGAGCTTGTTGGAAAAGGCCTTGTTCCAAATGTAATTACCTACTCTTCTCTCATTCAAGGTTTCTGTAAGGAAGGAAGACTAGAAGATGCCTGCATGTTATTTGAAAAAATGTTACTAATGGGCTTGAATCCTGATCGGTTTACTTACACTACATTGATCAATGGACACTGTAGAGAAGGAAACATACAGAAGGCATTTCAGTTACATAATGAAATGATACAGAAAGGCCTGCCACCAGATGTAGTCAGTTACAGTGCACTCATTCATGGACTTCGTCAACAATCTAGGACAAAGGAAGCAAATCGACTCTTGTTCAGAATGATGTATGATGATATGATTCCTGATGAAATCACTTATGATACTTTGGTGGAATATTGCGTGGATGAGAATTTGGAGAGCAATGTGGCTCTTATTAAAGGATTATGCATGAAAGGCAAAATGATTGAAGCAGAAAAAGTATTTGAAGCAATGCTAGAGAAAAACTCAACTCCTAATGATGTTGCATACAGTGTACTGATCCATGGACATTGTAAAGATGGAAATATTCAAAAGGCTTTTGGGATGTACAATGAAATGGTGCAGCTGGGTTTAATACCTAACATTCTTACCATTAATGTTCTTATTAAAAGCCTTTGCAATGAGGGAATGATTAAGGAATCAAGTCAGCTTTTGCGGGGAGTCATAAAAGGGTGTTTGGCTCCTGATGCTGTTTCACGAACAGTAATGATTGAGCAGAACTTTGAAGGAGGTAACATGCAGGAAGTCATAAAATTTTTGACTGAAATGGTTGATGATTGTCTTCTTCCAAATGTAGTTAGACCCCTGCCAGAGTAGTAAGATGGAACTTACTTTGGTTAGATACTGCAATCATTTTAAAAACATATGGCTCTCAGTAGTTCAACAGTGGACACATCTATTTATCTACCAAACTTTGTTTTTTCATCCACTTACTCCAATTGTGGGACGCAGTGGACCTTAAAACGGTCTTGTCCAGTCCTTTATAATATCATGTTAGATGGGGAAAGATATTTGTCCAAACAATTGTACATAACGTCACGCAACCACTAAAACAATACAAAAGTGTCCATTTGCTTTAAAAGTGAAGAAAACATCCACAAAGAGATTTAATATACAAGGCACTAAAAAGAATTTGATGATGCCCAACGGAGGGTACAAATCGGGAAACGGGATTTGGGTATCCTTAATGAACAAAACTTTTCTACCCAAAATACAAAACGGGGAACAGAAATCAGGGACCGGAATTTTCTCATTTTTAATGACCAGAGCTGTTCTTAGTTCTTACCCAAGACCAGGGTAAATAGAAAATTTGTAACCCTAGCCAAAGATTTTTGGCAAGTAAATAGCAAGAAGAATGCATAAAAGGAGACAAAAATAAACATCAAGAAATTTGTAACCCTAGCCAAAGCTTTTTGCTAGGTAAATAGCCTTATGCAGAGGAAAATGATAGGTAAAGATGAAAAAGATTGCACAAATGTTCGAATTCAAACATGGGTCGTTGCCCCGTAAGATCTATAAAGACCTTACCTGCTCGAAAGGGTTGCAAACCATTTCATTTCTTGTGTCAACAGACACAGTTGCAAACTATAGGGATCCATACAACCATACGAGCCATACCACCATACGAGCCATGCTGCCGACATTGTATGTGGAATGCCGAGGAGAAAGCTGCAAATCGTAAAATACAGTCAAAATTAAAAAGCAGAGAAGGATATCATGTAAAAAATAGTCAAAATGACATACGGTTGTAAAACAACATACCACGTCTTTCCCAGGCCACGTCTCTGAATGTCATGCCCTGGTCGCTCTGGTGGCCACATCTATGGATGCCCTGGCCTGGTCGTTCTGGTTGCCACGTCTCTGTTCATGGTAGCTCCTGTGGCGGCAGAAGATGCAGCGTTTGGGGAAGGCTGTGGAGGATAGAAAAGATTAGGGTTGAGTAGGTATTAGGTTAGTTTTATTTAGTTTTTAGTTTTTATTCATTCACTTATTTAATAGAAATTGTTTGACTATTCGATGAGTAAAAAATGGATATGATTTAATTTTATTTAATTATTAATAACATAATGTACAACTATATAATGTTAATTGTTTTCATATGTGTTAGGGGGTGAATTTTTTAGGTGACAATATGTTCAACTATTAGGTCAAAGGTAACTAAAGACTGAGTGTGCTAATTCACTATGATTGGTAGGGGGTTCAAAAATGGTCATTTTGAACACTTTTTATAAATGCGTTTAAAAAAGATATCAAAAATGATGATGACGACCCGAAACCTTAGTTATAAGTAGTTAACTCGTCATAGAAGGTGCTATAAAAAATTTAGACATTTTTGACATTGTTATGTCGACTTTTGAAAAGCGCGAAGTTAGGGTGCACAACTACTGGGTCCTTTCCCCTAGATCTCAATGAGGTTTCTCAAACTCTATTTGCTTTCATTTAGATATGTCTTGTCAAGAAATTTTTGAAAGAACAAAGCAATCCAATTAACCATGATTGTTTACTTTTCTATATACTTGGTCTTATAGTCATGACAAAAGCATATTTTAAATTACAACACAGATTTAATATCCAAAGTGTTGGAAACAGTAATACCCAACTAGAGTTATTATCGCATTCATTACAATTAGACAAGGTGCGACCGCAACATTAAATATTTGAAGACTTTTATTTATGAGGCTTATCTTCTCTGCCCCATCTCATCTTATTAATATATTGCAGCCGCCCATTTGTGAGTCATATTTATTTTTGAAAAAAGCCCATATGCAACCCAGGCTCAATAATGCACACAAATAATGACTTTCACTTATGAATAACATTATATATGTGTGTATGGGCAATAAAGATATACAAAGTAGAAACAAGCAATAGCTTTTCTTTTTAAGCAACGGGAGGTCTAGTTTTATTTCTCTATATATTATAAGAGCAATGGCTCTATTTGCTCTTGGAAAGAAGCAACAACAATTTTATCATTTGTAAGTGCTATTATGATTAAGAGCAAAATTCTTATAGTATATTATGTTGCATTTAGTAATATTCCATGTGTAATGAAATTAGTTGATGTTCTATATAAATCATTTGAGTTAGTTATATTTTGTACTCTTATGTTTTTTCCTTTTGTTGCAAATATGAGCCCGAGTTGTCATTAATGTCAAACTTATTGATAGCCTTGTTCTAGATGTGTGTGATGGTATCAAACTTGTTAGCATCTCTTGTCCAAATGCATGTTTAGCTAGTAAGTTATTATTTGGATGGTTCGAGATTGATGTAGCAATTTTAGATTGGAGCTTTAAAAATTATCTTAATGGCCCCCAGTTGGTGTTGGCTAAGTGTGACTGATTCAGTGAACAATTTGTCTAATTTCATTTACTTTTTGGTCCACATTATGGTGCATATTTTTCATTACTTGGTGTAGTGTCCTAAATTGAACCCGATGCATTTATGACACTTGTGCATGACACCTAAGGCACTTATGACGACCCTATGATTGAAATTGTAAGATTTGTCATCATAGGGATTTCATTCCAAGGATCTTTGTTCAACCCTGTCAACCCTTTGGGGACTATTCACAAAAGATGGAAGCACGACATGGGGACATCCGCATGTCGTGCTAACGTCCTGGAAAACAATCAGATTTTTTAAAGTGTTGGTGACTCGAATGTGCGTCGACACATGTCCTTTGGCCCACATTGTGCTGTAATAGCTCTCTGTGCTTGTTTTGAATTAAAAAGCCCTTTCCAACTCATTTGGGGGGTTTCCTACTTTGGGTTCTTGGCTCTTGATCTTTGTGCTCTCTCAAGCTCACTCAAGCTCACTCAAGCTCTCTCAATCTCTCTCAAGCAACATCAACATCAAAGACAAGCTCTCAATACCAACATCAAACTTCCCGACTTAGTTGTGGCTTTCTACCAATTCATCTATCAAGTGGGCTTCATCACGCTCGCGGTACCAAATATCAAGGAGGGTTTGATTGCCAAACTTACTCTCTCTATTTCACTTTTATGCAATGAGTCCTTTGCATTAATAAGTGTATTTACCAATATTCTAATATCTAGTTGCATGTAATGGGAATTAGATTTCTTTTTGCATCTATTTACCAATTTACCATATTATTTTAAGTTATCTATTTTTCCAATCTATACCAATTTGGATGTCTGTGGCAGTGGAAACACCTAAACGGGGGTCTAATTGAGGCAGGCCCCTATACAGCCCCAACATTTTCCCACTTCTCAGTGTGCGTAGGTACAGCTCGACCCAACGCTTGAATTTTGGGATTCAATGTTTTATGGACGAATGGACGATAACGCAATGCATTGGTGTCCTAAACCTGAGAGATTCTCAGGTTCTTTATCTACTTTATCTTTTTTGTTTTCTATTTTTGTTTAAGCAATTCACAGTTCATCTTATTCATATCTTGTACATTCTGCATTTATTTATTTGTAATTAGTTAGTTTGTTATATAGTTGGTAGTTTTATTATTTATATCGTTGTTTTATGTCCTATTAGTAAGAACCAGACATCTTTACCTACCTCTGTATTTTGTTCACTTAGGACACTAGCGTGTCACACTGTAGTCTGCATTCCACACTGTAGTCTAGGGTCCACACTATTGTCTCGGTTACAGAATCTTACAGAGCTCGCCAAAATTTCATCTCGGATCTCTGATAGACCTAGAGCATTTCATTTATCCCCTGGCTCAGCGCCGCACCTGTTCAAAGAGATAATCAGATGCATAATTTGTCCTTGGGGATTTGTCTTTCCCAAGGTGTCAAATTCTATCCATTACAGTTGGTTTGAGAACAATGTTGGTGGGTACAAATTATAGTCTTTAAATTCTCATTTGGTCTACAGTTGGAATTATGTTGATTCAAATTTAGGTTTGTATAGTGAGAGAGTGGCAGTGTACACGAATGTGTTGCATTCCTTTTTCTTTAGCAATTTAGGTGATGTCGTTTGATAACAATTCTTTTTGATATCGGGTGATGCTATGTTGAGCATCTACACATTCTTTTCATGGTTTGCATTCTAATTTGAGTGATTTGAGTTTGTGTGCCTTAATTGTTTTATCATTTGGAGTTGACCTATGATCTTTTGGTCCATTTGGTAGCATGCAAAATTATAGGAGATAATTTTTAATGATTTGGAAGGTGTGTCAACATGGTGTGATGCCTCACACATTTCATTTTGGTTCTCACATTTCCTTTAAGATTATTTTTGGGCCAACTATTTTGATTGTATGTGTATTACATGTAATTAGACCAACCTAATTGATGTTATTTTGACTATGAATGGTATATAAATGATGAAATCATTTCAGAGATGTAGGTATGAGTGGTGTATGTTGTGCAAAGTATATGTGAATTTGTAAAAAGGTTCGTAAGTACAGTAGAGCAATAATGAAGGCCATTTCGTATGTATTTTAATAGTGAACTATAATTAGCATATAAGTGGATGTGGTTTCCTATAGTTAAATCATATTGATGTTCCTCTTTCATATATAATGTATCTTGACCTGAAGGAGTGATCTTCAAAGTTCACAAATATTTTTTTATCTTGCCCTGAGGTTGTGCACCTCAATCTTGCAAGTCCGCATCAAGGGACGGGTGAGCTCCTTGGCCTTGAGCCTAAAATATTATAAACTATTTCTCATATAGGGGAATAGTTCTCACCATGATTTTCCCCTCATTGGGCTTTTCATGCAAAATCTTTATGTTCATGTGTGATTTCTATTATGTTTTTCAATTCTTTACTTCTACACATGTGGTAAATGAAATGAATGATAATTGATTGGTTAAATTGGTTAATTTTTAATATTTTTTGATTCACCCCACCCTCTCAACATCTCAAAGTTTTCAACAATAGGTATCAAAGAAAACTTCTTGAGGAAACAATCTAATAGTTGAGGTAGATTCAAGATTTACACAAAATGTTTGAATTTGAATACTAGGGAACAACACGATTGGGATACTAAGGAAATTGTGAATTTTGAAGGATAATTAAGAGTTACTCTTGTTGATCTAGATAAAATTAGAGGAAAGAACAAGAAAGAAAAACAATATATTGATTATCGAAGAAAACAAGTTTAAGATGGAAAGAAGACCATTGATGATCTTGAAACAAAGCAAGAAAAAATGGGTTGTCTTCAAGAGTTGAAAAATCCCTACAAATCTCTAAGGTTGTGTCCTTGTATGCATGACATCATAAATTTGAAGTGATTTAATTTCTCTGTTTTACCAAGAAATATAGCTAGTTGGTTGAGTCGGTTGAGCCTCTATATTATGTACATTCCCCAATTTGGGCTAGCAAGGGCTAATGAAAAACTATAGAAGTATGAAAAAAATTGAGCTCTACAAATCTAAGGTATTATAACTTTCCATTAAAATTTTAATTTAATGGGAGTGTTATTTGACAATCAAGCATCTAGCAAAGGCACTCCAAGAGTAAGAAATGGATAGCAAATGAAGAAAGGGACTATGATAAATCATGTTAAATGATCTAATAATTTTAAGACTATATTTGAACTAATGTAAATATCATTCAACATTAGCCAATGGGATGATTATGAAAATGACCAAATTTGGTATTTAAAAGGCCCAATTTATTGCATATATTATGTCATGCCTCTAGCTCAACAAAAATCCAACATAAGGGTAGCTTCCCATATTTATCATACACCATTTCCACCTTATTAGAATCTTCACACTAACCAAAGTGTTAGTAAATAATGAATCATCTCTTAATAGTATCAATAAAACCATAAATATTTAGAACATCAAATGATGATTAATTATATTTAACAGTAATAGGCCAACACTAGGCTACAAAATAAACTATGTTCAACTTGGTCGAAATGTAACTCTAGGGATCATAGGCTCACATGGGCTATAGGTAGCAAGTTGAGTGGGGATGGAATGCAACTTGTAGTAGTAAACTTACAACAAAGAAAAATAACTCTAGCTATAGGAACTATCACTTCCTGGTGAGAGGAACAACAAAAACTTATAGCATCTACACCAAATTTAAATAAACTACAAACTACACTTGCAAATAATGAAAAAGAATATAAATGAACACACTGCTAAACTAACAAAAGTTACACGAGGTCCCAAGAGTGGTCCCTGCCTCCTTTGTTTTCAAGGTGATAAAATGAAATTGCTTTCCTACACTAGTTTTATCATAACAAACGTTGGTTTTTATTATCAGAAAATGATACAGAAGTCTGCATACAATAATTTGCTCATCGAAATCAATCTATCTATCTATCTATCTATCTATCAAATAGCTCATTATGGTACTTATGCATATGCAGCTTAACAACTACATATGGGTTCTTGTTTTGGTTTGTGGCCAACAAACCAATAATATAATGACTCACACAAAATCGTATGTGTTGATCACACAATATAACAACTTCAGTTACAACTAAGGAGAAGAATAGAAGTTGATAGATTTTGATTTCCTCCATAAAACAAATCAGTTACCACAAATTCATTCAACATCATAATGCTAAGGTGATGATTAAAAGAGAGCCATACAATCACAATTTGTTTTGTTATAACAATGAGTAAAAACTGACAACAAATAAAAATATCCATTCATGGGTTCTCATGCTGATTCAAACCTGGTACACAGTCAGTAGGTAATGAACAAGCTGATATCATATTTTGGAAAGATTAAGTTGTTGGTCAAAAGGTAAAATATAGAAGTTCCTGTCCAGAAAGTGACAGGAAGGTTTTGTACATTATGACGGGAAGTTCTGAAACTCACAATCAACATGTTGTATAAATACAATCATATTTATTTATTTACATATTTTATCTAATAACTAAATTCATTATTACTTACATATATTGGATCATATGCAACATAGAATGGGAAAATAGTATAGAACTAGAATATGGAAATGAATATGAAGGCATATGTGAAGGTTAAAATATGGTATAAAATGGAACATAAATAGCTCTCATTAAAGAACATCCAAATAAAATGGATAGTGGTGTCATACAGTGGTGAAAACATGTAGATGTCATTTGTGAGAGAGAAAGGTGACAACAAAACTACAACCAACATCATGATTTTACACAAAAAAAAACATGTAGTGGTAGCCAAATAACATGACAAACTATTTAAAGAAAAAACCAAGTAATATAGAGTTGATATAAATAAAGAACATTTAAAGCAAACTACTTTTGATGAACATCTCACACTAAATATATTCTAAGGAGGCCAATAAGATCTTGGACATTTCAAGAGATAAATTTCATTAACAATAATAAAGAGGCACTTCATAACTATTTGACTTTTAAACAAAATTAGTAATTTTATATAGATTGTTTTGAGGAGAAACTGTTAAAGTCAGTGTTCAAAACAGATGTTTATATAAGTTCTACAACATACTATCCCTCCTCTAGTCCTCTTCATGGTTTGCAAGAACCTCATAAGTATTTAGAGGAAGGAGAGTGTACAAGAACTTTGTAATAACCTACTTAACTTAATCCAAAAACTCAACTAATTTTTTTTTTATACATAAAAATATTGATTTCTTACTCTTACTTATTCTTATTTATTTTTTATTCAATAACATACTCAGGTACATCTATCCAAACGAGATAGGCATCCATCCAACCGGGATGGGCATCTAACCATACGGGTTAGGCATCAATCCATCCGGGATAGGCATCTACCCAAACAGAGTAGGCATCTATTCATAAGAATAGGATATGCTCTGGCCAGAGACTTTAGACTCATCGGGACCATCCGGGTCCTGAGCCACTCTATAAAGACTACACTCCCCTACTAGGAGTGCACTGAGGTCACCGTCCTTAGGAGTATTAAAATAATTACATAAACAAGCTTGAGTTCCGCCTCAGAATATGGCCTAAAGCCTCGGGAAGTCAAGCGAATCCATACAAGATTCCTTCTGAGTATGCATCGAATTAATTTTAACCTTTCAATTATTAGTTGCACCATTTGATTAAAAGACCACGGAACTTCAAGAACCAATTACTCACCCATAACCAAATCCTAATCCCCATCCCCAAACGCCTGAGTACAAGGGACAAATCCATCCCTAGACTGCCTACATACCCGTTTCGGCACGGGATCAAGGCGTAAAGTATGTAGTTCTGGTTTCTAACTATGGTTTAATGTAAACTCTTTGGTGGGTACACAACCCTTTTCTAGGGTCAATGTCCCAGATAGTTTCTCTGCGGTTGCTACCCACGATGGTAGCTCTATAGCAAAAGGCTCAAGGTGGCCTCATGCTTGTGGCCTAAAACAACTAGGTCCTATTTCCTATTAAATACGTCACCCTTAATCTGTTATCATACTTTAAAAAAATCATCAAGGTAGATAAATTCCAAATTATCACACACCACCAAACACTAATGGGTTTTCTAAGGTTTAACTAAGCGGATGTAAATTCATTTAAAAAATTATCTTTTTAGATTATCGATCCAAGGGGGATTACCCGCCCCTTGAATTTTTAACTTCCATATGACCCTTTATTTCTCCCTGACGATTTATAGGGACGATGCCACAGACGCTCTTAGTGCAACTTTATTAGGCGTTAAGTGCAGTAGTTTAACATGACGACATTACCTGTAAGCGTGACCCAGAGGCACCATAGATACTGAACACTGCTAAGGTTTTGGTTTCCTCTCCTCTTGTTTAGTTGTCTAACTAAGAATTCAAATTTTGAAATCATGAATCTTATGTAAAGCAATATACTAATACAATCATGAAAAAAAACTATAGTATACAAAGAATTTTTGCTTGAAAACTTGTAAAATTATAACTTATGAAAAACTTCTTGGAAGGTACTAAATTGCTTAAAGAAAATCCAATGCCTAGGTAGAAGGCCTTAGAAATGAATTTTAACACTTACTTGAATGAAGAAAAAACTTAATATTAATAAGATTGAAAGTAACCACATTATTGATAACCATCTAATTCTTCCACTTGAAGCAACATAAATTTTGTCTTTAATTATCTCCCAGAAATGATAACCTTACTTTAAATATGAATCTTAATGCTTGAAAGGCACTAATTTGCTTAAATAAGATTAAATTATCTAATAATAATACTTTGAATAATAAGTTTAATATTCACTTGCTTGAAGGAAAAGGAAAAGAACTATTAATGATAAGCTTTAATAACCGCAATGTTTTAATCACTAATTGTTTGAAAATAAGATTAGAAGAGAGTCTAATACTTGCTAATCAACTAACATAAAAATAGAGACCCTGAGAAAATTCGAATCAATCTTCTTCTAGTTGTTTTACAACCAGTGTCAATTCCTTTGCAATATTATAAGAGATAACTAACTAATTATTCCACTTGAAGTAACGTTTTACCCTTAGATATTTTCTACAAAAATAATAACCTTATAATTTTCAATTTCTTTACTTCAATTTAATTCTCTAAGTGGTCATAGGATAGATTTCTTGAAACTCATATTAAGGTGGGAATCCAATTATAACTTACTTCATCATCAAGGATAAGTTTCATTAAACATTCACAAAGGATGAGTACTAAGATTAAGATTACTCAAGATAACATCTCGTGAAAAGATATACAATTTTTTATTTTTATTTTTCATTGCTAAATTATTTATTTATTTATTTATTTTTTCTTTACATCCTAATTAATACAAAGTTCATCTAAAATAGATTTTACCCCTCTTAAGTTGTATGAAGAAATTCACGTAAATTTTCTAAACTTTAATTAAATTCATCTATAGTTACTTATAATATAATTGTGCCTTCTCTTTTTCTAGTCCTAAGGTTCTTTGTAGCTAGAAGGTACTGTCTTAGCCTTGTATACTATATTTTAAAATATAATAAAGAACAGTCAAATAGTCAACTACATGAATTGAGGAAGAACTATTAACTAAACATTATTTTCTATTTTTAGACTATGCAAATAAAAGGGTAATTATTAGTCCAAACACACTTACATGGTAGGTAAATCTTTAACCTTTGATGTTTCCATCAATTTGAAATATACAAGCCATTTTATATTTTTTATATTTTTTTATTTTTATTTTTAACTCATAAGTAAGAGACTTAAATTGACATATATTGATTATCTTGAAGGAATCTATTTATCAAAATTTATTCGAGGTTAGCTAGTGATTCTTAATGAAGAGAAATCAATTCCATTAACTAGGGCAAAGCTTCCCAAGGTGCATCACAAATGCTTTCATAATTCAAAATATTTTATTCAATAGAGGTTTTACTACAATATTATGGTAAAAGGGTGCATTAGTGGACTATTTGCCTGTTGCAAAATTTACTCTTTTGAAACCCAAAGGGCTCTTTTACCCAATGTTAGGAAGATAATAATTTCAAATAAAATAAAATAAGTAAAGGTATTGATTGAAGAATTTATGACTTAATCCCTTATTTAAAATTCCAATGAGGGTCCCTTAACATGAGCTAGGTTCTTTATAAATTTCCCTAAAGGGTTAATTACCACTTCATTTAAAACTTAATTACTATATACGAAGGGGTCAATCGCTTTTAACGTTAATTTAATAAATTTCAATTATAATTAAATAATAACTTTCGACTAATAAATTTATTTATTCCAATTAAATTTTAAATGTCAAATATACAAATTAATTTAAGATAAGATCTAAGCCATTACAACTATTAAAAAAATAGTACAAATTCTAAATTATAACTGACAGAAATATATTTTAAATAAAATAGTTAATAATTAACACCCCAAAATCTAAATTATTTATCAACAAATAAATTTTAACACATTATTATTAACAACCTTTTGGATAATAATAAATCTTCAATTATAAACTAATTTAAATAAATCAAATTTTCATTAATAAATTTTAAAAATAAAAAAAATAAAAAAATCAAAGTTTACTAAATGACACCGTTTGTTTTTAAGCCACTTTAAATGCAGTGGCATAGTGCATTATCGGAACGTGGGCCCGCCACCCCACTACCTTCTACAACATATAGCAATAAATTAAAAGAAACAACTTCTTTAATATTTTTAGTTGATTTTCTTTCCTTTTTTCTTTCCTTTTTATATGTACTAAGAGTAAATCATTATTAAGTTTGACAATGAAAAAAAACATATAAATATGTATTATTAATACTTGAATTCATAATTATAGTTTTGTGTTTTATTGCTTGTTGATTTTGCACAAGGATGAAACTTCTAATTTGTAGAGATGGTATACATAGATACTTGTACCCAGAAATATTTATTCAAGAAGATGGATTTTATAGATTTTGCTTGAAAGGTAAGGATTTCACAGAGAAATAAGAATCTCGTAGAGATTTCAAGGAAGCTTATTTCAAGTTATGTATTTCACACAGAGAGATTTCATAGAGATTTCATAGAGACAGAGAGGAAGTCTATAGTATATTGTATATATATTTTTTGTTTGAGAAAGTTTTTGAAAGATTAAATCTTCACGATATGCTTGGGATCAAGGCAAATAAGGTTTTCTCAGGAAGAAATCAACTAAATATATATTGTCATTTTCAAAGGGGAGAAAATTTGTTTTATTCAACTCACAGGGAATAATGAATACAAATGAAATGCTTTCTCAAAAGAGTAGTATACATTCATAGGAAGGTAAGACTAATCATAGAGGAGAATGTAGGGATTTAAGATTTAATCAAATCTACATTCAGAGAGGAGAAATGAAGAGTTAAGTTTAATTCACAGAAAATAGTCAAATAGAGAACATCATACAATCACAAAAAAAAAAAAAAAAAAATTCCCCAAAATATTGTTTTGCACTCTTAATAAATTACTAAATATATTTCTTTTTTTTGAAAGCAAAAAGACAACAAGAATCAGATTTTTATCTTTTTTTTCCTTTTTCTAAGAGAATTAAATATATAATAAAGATATGTATTACAACATTTATCCCAAATTAATAAAAAAAGAGTTTAACTTTGTTTTAAAATAAATTCTAAAAACTTTTATATAAATGAAGATCTAAAAGAAGGATAGAAGCTATATTCTTCATAATAATTTTCTCTTTTTACACATGAAAAATCTAGGAAAGCAATAGAAGAGAACCTGGATCAACGAAGTTTGATGTTGAAACCTCTCCAAATCTCCAAGCTAGTCTTTCTTGATCCTTCCTTGCAACTTGGTGAAAATTGTTCTAAAAAACTACTTAACAATTCTACAAATGAAATGTGACTACAAAAGAAATCCTACTACTTTCTACAAGAAACTTGAGAAATGTTTCTTCAAAAAATAAATCAACTCCCTTTTTTCAAAAACTTGTATACATTATATAGAAAAGATGCCTCAATTCCACTATCAAAAGAATTAATTGAAAGAAATTATTCTTTTTCCTAAATTATCTTCATGCAAAATTGATTGATCACTAAATGGAGGAGTTACATGCAAGAAAATGGAGAATGAAGATTCCCTCTAGAAGCTTCCAATTTCTCCTACAACATGTGCTAAATAACATATTGAGAAAATAAATAATTTCTAAATTAATTTATTAAAAAAATGATTTTTGTCATAGTGGGGGTTACATTTGACCATGCATTTAAAATCCGAATTTGAATTCTCCTCCAAAAAATAATTTTTGCAACTCCTTTGTCATAAAAAGAACTATGAATAGAATTATTCTTGTCATAGAATGATTTATAACTCCCATGTCATATATTTGCTAAATATAATATTTATTCCTTGATATTTTGAATTTGAAAATTGCTTTTCTAGAATCTTCTTATTTCTCCTACACCATGTGCTCAATTAGAATATTGAGGAAATAAATAATTTCCAAGTAAATTATGACCTCACGAGTTTGTCACCACTATTTAGTTCTTTTTCTTTAAAAACTTCAACCTCATTTCAATTTATCTTTTCTTTCTAACATTACTCATAAAATTAATATTATAATAGTAATAATAATAATAATAATAATAGCAAGTCATATCAAGTTCCAAAAAGAGGGCTATGACAAACTTAGGGTTGTGAAGATAAAAATGATGCTATAGGGGACAACCAAGGAAATGTCCTAGAGGATGACTCTCTAGTAATTGGGAAACTTATTTCCCATTTTACGAATGGTTAAAATATCTACAAAAGTACTCTTTGTTAGATAGCTAATCAAAAGTGGTTGGGCTTTAGTTTAAGAAAAGCATTGAAAAGAAACTTTCATGTTTACATGTTTGGACATTCCATTATATAGAGTCATCAAACTATCAACACTAACATGAACTATTGTGTTGAAGCCATTTGAGACCATAAAATGGATGAGCTAAAAGCCCACAATAAATGTGGAAGGGTTAAAATTTCCATATGTGAGTTATCATTTTCATAAGAATGACAAAATATAATAAAAAGATACAAACCCTAGTAGAGACAAGTTCATAGTAAATATATTACAATTTAGATAATTGCTATCACATACTTTGTTCTCTGATTTATCATCCTAATCATTACATAATTATAATTAATATGTAGAATCATATCCTAACAATTTATAATTATATTCATATAAAACCATTTTTATCTAGGTCACTAATTTTATCCAAGTCATTAGCTTTATGATAGGTTTCATCCAAGTTATTAGTTGCTAACCCATATATATATATATATATATATATAAAACAATGCTCACTACTAATTCTTGTCCATTCATCATGTAAATGACTTCTTATGCAGAGTGATCTGCATCATGACCTATGACTATTTGTGTATTTAGATTTACTTTTGCAATTCTGAGAAACGAAGTGGGCATTTTTCTTACTTAATACCTTACAGAATTTTTATGTTTATTAACTACAATTTAGCTCAAATTTTTGAATCATAGAGCTCTCTTATAACTATGGAGTGCATTAGGATCCTCCAATGAGCTGTAGATCTTATGTTCTAATCTTTATTCCATAAATAATAGAAATGGTAATAAATTAATAATTACATAAACAATAAATTGCACTATGTTTTTCAAAATATCTTAAATAAATTTAATTAACCCGAATAATTAAAATAACGGCCCATCCATGCCATCAAAATTTTGACGGGTATTTTTCAGAAAACCCATCCAATGTGTGAGAATCATGGGGATGTGCATACAATTAATGGCCTGAACTAAGAGTTGTGAACGTCTTTTTTATAAAATATCTCAAAAGCTGTAAATATGACGGCCCATCCATGCCATCAAAATTTTGACAGGTATTTTTCAGAAAACCCATCCAATGTGTGAGAATCATGGGGACATGCATACAATGAATCCCTAATAAACATTCTATGTTAGACTTTTGCAACTTTATTCACTCCTTGAATTTGGTTGATTGTAAACCTCTTAATGGGTCATTTACATGGACTAATATGCGAAGGGACTTTTTGTCAAATTTCAGAAAGGTTGGATCGCTTTATGGTTTCGGATAATTGGTTCAATTCGGGATAGGATTTTGTGTCCTCAATTCTCCCCTTTACTGGCTTTGATCATTTCCCTATTCAGTTCACTATTTTTGAGGATAGGGCTCCTAGAAAGTTACCTTTCAAGTTTGAGCCAATGTGGTTTAGGGACCAGTCGTTTTTACCTTCCTTAAAACAATGGTGGACTTCAGCTCCATTTTTTCCTGGATCTTAGATGTTTCAACTTGTTAAGAAAATGAGCTTTTTAAAATTAAGGATAAAGGATTGGAATGTGATGCATTTTAAGAATATTTTTGGTGAAAAGGCCAAGATTCAGGAGGAAATTGAGCAACTTAATGAAAGCATTGTTGCTTTAGGCATGTCTTCCTTAATGTATGATAAGCTAAAGTTGTTGAATATGCAATTGAGTGAGACCTTGGCTAGGGAAGAATCTTATTGGAGATAGAAGTCTAGGGACCTTTGGCTTTCTGAAGGTGATCGAAATACTAAATTCTTTCACTCCTCTTCTAAGCTCAAGAGACTTCACAATCGAATCTCTTGTATTATTGACTCTAATGGTAATCATCTGATGGATGAGGATGATATAGCCGCCAAAGTTGTTAGGTTCTTTAAGTCTCTTCTTACAGCAGAGCCAGTGGTGGTGGATGATGAATTTGTAAACTCAATCCCCCCTCTAGTATCTCACGAGGATAATAGGATGCTTATGGCTCCCTTTTCGTTGGCTGAATTGAAAGAGATAGTCTTTTCCATGCATCCGGAAAAGGCGTCGGGTCCAGATGGCTTTACGACTTTATTCTTTTAGAAATGTTGGGAATTTATAGGAAATGATGTGTTGCTAGCCTTGGAGGAATCTAGAAGGAATAGGTCGATATTAAGAGAACTTAATACCACTCTTATTGCTATTATTCTGAAAGTAGATAACCCTACCTCTTTTTCGGATTTTCGTCCAATTGCCTTGTGTACCACCTTATATAAAATCTTTACTAAGGCAATTTCGGTTAGGCTGTCTAAGCTCCTTCCTCAGATAATTTCCCTGGACCAAGGTGGTTTTGTGCCTAGTCAGGAAACTTCTGAAGGTGCCATTGTAGCTCACAATATCTTGCACTCCATATCTCAGCAAAAGGTCCCAACCATGATTCTTAAACTAGACATGCTTAAAGCTTATGATCGTGTTAATTGGCAGTCCCTAGTGGCGGTTTTGTATCGTTTAGGGTTTTTACGTAGCTGGGTTAAGTGGGTGTTTTCATGTGTATCCTCTACCTACTTTTTTAGTTTTGATTAATGGTTCTCCCTCGGGCTTCTTTGCTTCATCCTGGGGAATTAGACAAGGAGATCCCCTATCTCCATTTTTGTTTATTCTTTTGGCAGAAGCTTTAAGTAGGGCTATCTCTAATGCTACGACATCTGGTCTATGGTCAGGCATTAGAGTGGATGGCCTCCCTTCTTCACAATCTCATTGCTTATTTGTTGATGACTTGCTTCTGTTTGGGATGGCCTCTGTGAGGGAAGCTCGAGTTATTAAGAAAATTATTTATGATTATGCTACTTTTCTCTGGACAAAAAGTTAATAATCAGAAGTCCAAAGTCTTTTTTGTGAATGTCCCCACTCTAGTTCGGGACAAACTTGCCCGCTTTTGGAGTTTTCAAGTTGGGGCCTTTCCATGTATGTACTTGGACATTCCTTTCTTTTTGGGATCGGAAAATACCTTCTTTTGGGATAAAATTATTCATTCAATAACCTCCAAAATTTCCTCCTGGAATCATAAGTGGCTTACAATGGCTGGTAAGATCCTTTTAATCAAATCAGTTTTGAATGCCATTCCTACATATTTGATGTCTATCCTACAGGCTCCCTCTCAAGCCATTAAGGATATTAAGGTTTCCCTTAGGACCTTCCTTTGGAATGACAACTTAGGAGGTAAAAAGAAGATCCCTCTTCTTGCTTGGGATAAAATTTGTCATCCCAAGGAGCTAGGGGGTTGTGGGTATCCGTGACCTAGTTATTCAGAATAAAGCATTGGGGGAAAAATTGATTTGGAAGTTATATGCAGACCCTCATAGAAAATGGGCTTCCATCATGCTCGCCAAGTATTTAAGGGGAGCATCCAGAGAAAGGGTTTTTACAACAACATCCCTTCTGAAGGGCTCTACGTTCTGGAATTTTTTGGTTTCTTGTAGGGAGGTGGTCTTACCACATTTATCTTGGGTTGTCCATAGTGGGAAAAAGGCCTGATTTTGGGATGAAGTTTGGAATGGGCATCTTGCTCTCTCAGCTATTCATGACTGGTCCCCTTTGCTTGATGTTCTATCGGATCTTTGGGGGCCTCTTGTTGCATATTATTTTAACATTGTCTCCTCAGGTCCATGTTTAGTGGCTAAATGGAAGGATATCCCTCCCTTGTCTATTTATAACGATCTTATTTTAGCTTTTGTACAAGAAATTCGTAAAAGGCCTCTAGTTTTCCATAATAAGGAGGACTCTTTGGTTTGGGTTAAAAATGTTGTAGGTTCCTATTCAGTAAAAGATGGGTACAATTATTTGGTTCAGGCCCCTTTGCCCTCTTGTTGGCCTACTAAGCTTTTTTGGCATCCTGCTTGTCTTCCAAAGGTAGGGGCTTTTGCTTGGTTGGAAGTCAAAGATAAAGTCCTTACTAAGATGAGATTGGATACACTTGGGATTACAACAATTTTTCCTTGTGTTTTCTGTGGTTATTGTATGGAATCAGTGGATCACCTTTTCTTGCTATGTCCTTTTGCTTTTGAATGTTGGCATTGGTTGTTTGATATGTTAGGATGGTGTTCTGCTCTCTGTTCAAATATACTTGCACAATTTATGTCTTGGCCCTTGTTGTTTCCCTCTTCATTCTACTCATCTCTTTGGGTTGTCGCTCCATCTCTGGTGATTTGGAATCTTTGGCTTGAAAGGAATTCAAGAATCTTCAAACATAAATCTGCAACTTTGGCAGACATAATTGGTAAAATTCAAGCCTCCATTAGTGAAGTAGTGCTTTCTTTCATTCATAAAAATTTAGATCATCTCAGGTCTTTTTCTCATTGGGATAATTGGATCACTTGGCAATGGTCTTTGCTTCATTTGATGCCTTCTCACGGGGTTATATCATATGGATTTTCTTCACTTCTTAAGTGCAAGATAGCTAAATGGAGTCCTCCTCCTTTCCCTTCATTCAAACTTCAGTTTGATGGGGCTTCTAAGGGCAATCCGAGAAGGTCTGGGATTGGGGTAATTATTTTTTATCACTCTTCAAAGATCATCAAAGCAGTGGGTAAATATATTGGTCATGGCACTAATAATATGGCTGAGTTTCAGGCTTTATCCTTTGGGCTTGATCTTGCTCTTTCTTTAAACATTAAGGACATTGTTATTGAAGGTGATTCAATGCTAGTATTTCAGGCGGTTGCTAGCAAAAAGTGTCTCTCTTGGCACTTGCAGTATTTTTTAGATCACATTCTCCTACAACTAAAAGGTTTTTCTACTTTCTCTATTTCTCGTTGTTTCAAAGAGATCAATGTCTTTGCAGATTTTCTAGCAAACAAGGTTGTTGTTGAGGGTGTTGATTATATAGAACTTGCCCCTTCAGACATTCCTATCTTCTGCATGAAGCTTCTCTCTTAGTAGACCTTCCAAGAAGAAACTTCCTTCATTCCCTACTCTTGGTGTGGTTGTTCTTTTGTAAGTGCCTATAATGAAGGTGTTGGTCTTTGGGGCAATATCTTTGTTGTTGACATTTATTGGGAGAATCTCCTCATTAAGGAGAGAGTTTATTGTGGTTTCTATTTTTTGGATTGTGCTACCTTTTGTTTGATTGTCTTCTCCCATCTCCTTTCTTTGTGGGGTGTTTCACTTCCTTGTATGGCTATAGGGGGATGTTGTCTTGCCTTATGGCAGCATCTATGTTGTATCTATTTCTGGTAGTAGCTCCTTATTAAGTATGGAGGATGGAGGGGTAATTTATGCTCGACTGACATTTTTTGATAGTGAATGGGATTTGGGTTGATTACCATGTTGTTCTATGGCTGCTTTTTTGAATATTATGGATACCTCTATTGATGGATATCTTCGTCTTCTTTTGATATTTTGGAGATTGTCTTCTGGTCTTTCTTTATTTTAATTCTTCAGCTTTGTGGCAAGTTGTTTGGCAATTTATAAGAGTGAGATCGTATGGTTTCTTATGTAATTAATCTCCTATATGGTCAGAAGTGTGACACCTTATGATTGGCTGGCAGTTTTGGTATTTATTGGACTTCTTGATTGGCATTGTCTTGTCCCATGAAGCTACATGATGGGTTTATGGGATTATCATCATGGTAGGTGGATACCTCAGTTTCCATTGGATATTTTGGAGACTGCTTTGGTATCAAATCTTCCATGCTAATCATTAGTTTTCGTGGCTGGATTTTGTTAAATTACATTGATTCTGATTCTCTACTTTTTGGGTAATCATTTCTCTGTGCGGTTGGATGTGGGTAGCTTTGCCATGAGGTTTCATTTCACATTAAGTGGAACTGGCCCTTCTGTTGAATCATTTCACTTTGTTGGTGTTCTGTTGTTTAGGAAGTTTCTTTAAGGATTGGGTCTGTTGTAAGATATGAGGAAATTTCATCTTTTGGTATGAGGTTTCTTACTCGGCATTTTCTCTTATGATGATATGATAATCATGCAACGATTATCCTTTTCTTTGTTATATTTCGGATGGTGTGCAGGTATGGCATTATTCTTTTTTTGTTTCTAATACATAATGTTGTGCATTATTTGGAGCATTCTTGGCAAATTTGGTAGTTGGTGGCTTTTTCTGAGGAACTGGAAAGTGCAGTTAATATGGTGGTGCAGATGGCTCCTTATCCTGTTGTTGTTATTATGGCTTTTCCTATGGACTATACTGTGGATTGGCCTCATCCTGATTCCAGAGGGTTTTCTTCACCCTTCTTTGCTTCTTATATGGATGGGCATATGTTTGCTAACCATTTTTATGCTGATAGGATTACTTTTACTTGGTTCCATTCTGGTTTTGTGTTTTGTTCTCTGCAGGGCCTTCGATTCATGTGGTGCATAGACAGATTGTTTTTTTGGGGTGATGGCATTAATTTTGTTTAAGATATGGTGGCTTCATTTTGGGATGTTATCTTCTTCACTAGTTCATACAAGCTTCTCTCAAGCTTTCTTTATACCTAATGCGATTGGTGATGTAATCTGGGGTTTTATTTGGGTTGCCTATGGGCTATTGTAATGGGTAGATAGGTTTTTGTTCTCTTAAGCAATACTGAAGGGTTTTCTTATAGATTTTTTCCCTTCAGTGCTCATTGAACCAGACACCATGTAAAAAACATAAAGATTTAATATAATTTCAATGGTTCATCCACTTTTATCCAAAAAAATAATAATAATTTGAAGTATCATATAACGGTTTTTGGAAAAAAATAGTTTGTTGATACATACAGTCCACTAATTTTATTAGTTGTAATATACAGTCTAAAAGTGCAAAAACGATCATATAGCTTGTCAAATTCCAAGCCTACTCTCAATAAAGTAGTTTACTAAATTAAACATGCACAATATATTACAAAATAAAAAGGACTGAAAGGAATGTTTAAGCCCATTCAATGAAGAGCTTGGCCATACCAATTGGACTTTGCAGCAAATAAAGGAAAGACGGGATTTCACAGGAGAAACGGATCACTTCCAATAAATGTTACCAATAGATTACAGGATATTCCAAGTAGCTTTTCTAAAACATATTTTCTTCAATTAAAATATATGTCTGAGAAAGCAAATAATAAAGGATAAACTAAGGCCTGGCTTAACCGGCACACTCTAAGCATTGACTGCTTAGGTGGCCGGGCCCTTAACTTAACCTCCTTTGTTCCTTAACCCCATCTATTACCGTTTCCATTTTCACCCTTTGTGGGATTCTGTTCTCGTCCATTAGCTCCGTTTCTCGAGTGAAAATCCCATGCACCCCAAACATTTGAAATTTTTATGCCACGTAGCACGTTAAATGCTTTTAATCTCACCTCAGTTTCTCTTTTCTATTGACAGGAGAGGAGACAAGAGAAGAGGAAAACCAAAAGGGAAGAGGTAAAAGAGTTAATGGATAAATATAAATGGAGGTGTCTATTCTGGTTTTAAAATGGTAGTATGGATTGACTAACACCATGTTAGTCATGCGTTTTACATCATCGATTTTGTAATAAACATTTATGATTGACTAACACATCGCTATCACGCTATACAAAAGGATCATTTTGAAGTCAGAATAGTTGCGACCAATATAAACTAGGGGTGAATTGAACAAAACCAATAGGTAATTATATGAATATATGTTTCTTGCGTTGAACCTATGTGTGCAAGTTAATTTTGTGATGATTTTGTTACCATTTGTTTAGCATTTTACCAAGGCAACGCTTATCCAAGTTCTGAAATTTTGCAATTGTAATTGCTTGATCTAGTGAAATATTTAAATCCTCCCTGTACGCCAACAACTTTGAAATGAGAAGTGGCCAAAATTGTCTATTGGTTTTCTGTTATTTGTGATCTTCTTTTGTAACTTCATTGTAGAAACAAAAAGAGATTTTTCTAGGAACTTCAGCTTATCTACCCTTTAGTCATGACTCTCTTTTGAGTCTCCATTATCTAAAATAGCTTCCTTTTCTTTTCAAGACAAATTGCAACCCTGAGAATTTACGGATAGCTTGTTCTGACCTCTTTAAAACCCTTGTTCTATCATTTTCATTTCGGCAAACTTTTTGAAAAGATGTTCATGTTGGCATTTTTGATGTTTATGTTGTGATTGTCATTGATGGACACACACTTGTATTGAGATCTCCTTTATATGTATGAGCTAGAGCTCAACCGGTATCTGCTCCAACCGGTATGTTGTATTCTAGTCTTTAGACTATTGGTGATTTTGCAGAATATGTTTCTCGGTTTGAAGCGACATGTCGACCTCAAGCGGTTCGTAGATCTCAAGTGGTACGAGGGAGCAAAGCGGCATAACACATTCTTACCAGTCTTCATTTTTGTCAAACCGACAACCGATATTTTGTATGAACCGGTAATACTCTATGATGGGTTACCAACCGACATTTTGTGATGAGTTACCAATCCACCGATTGTTTGACGATGCCAACACGCTAATGGTGCTTTTTGTGTCGTGTTACTGAGTATGTCTAGATTCATTGAACCTAAGAAATTGTAATGTAATCGTATTGGACCGACATGAAATTAGATTCCCTTAAAAGGACATCATGTCTAGGGTTTTAGGTTGTTGCTGAAAGGGTTTATGTTGTGCTAGGGTTTAAGGTGGTTGTTGAGTTGTTGGAAGAGTGATCTTATTTGAGAAGATCAAGTCGTAATTGAGAGAAATATAGAGAAGACTGAAGTAATGCTGGAATGCATTAACTATGAGCAATACTAGATCTAACCAAGCAGTTTGTGCTATTAGATAGATCAAACACTTGTTGATTACTCACATCTTTGACAAGTCTGTAGCCCTTAACCGGGTAGGCCCAAAAGCCTTTGTAAAATCCTCTAACAAGGTGGTTCACCTCTGTGAATCTAAAATCCTCTAGCAAGGTATTCTTTAATCAGACTTATCACCTAACAGAGATTGAGATTCCTAGCAGGGTCTGTTCTAGTGACGAACATTGTAAGACCTTAACTGGTCTGGTTTCTATTCTGCAGATAGTGACTTGTGAGTTCCATCTCACTGTGGTTTTTCCCATTTGGGTTTCCACGTCAAATATCTTGTGTTATGGTTGTTTTGCTTTTGTGGGTGAATGCTTTACTTGCATTTTAGTTTGCATGTGTGATAACCGGTCTGTCTGTTAAACTGTTTTACCAGTTTGTCTTCAGACTATTTAAGTGTTTAAGTACAATGATTTTTGGCATACTAATTCACCCCCCCCTCTTAGTATTCATCAGTTCAACAATTTGAATTTTGCATCTGCCAATTGCATTTTCCTTGAAAGTTTTCAAATTGTTTTTAACAACTCCATTTTGTATTTATAATCTGTATCTCTTTGAGGTTGTTTGTTTGAGCAATTTGTATGTCTTTCTCTTGTTGTGGATTCACAAATGATGAGGCCACCTATTGATAATGAATGAGTACTATAACTTAATATTTTTGTTTTCATATTTTAATGCATGTTAACATGATAAGTAGTTTAAAATGTAAATAATTTTGATAGTCATAATTAAGAAAAAAGATTCTATACCACAAATATAATGAAAGATTTCAAATTTCATAGAGTTCAATTTTAATATCATGTGAATTGTTATCTATGATCTAAAAATGTTTATAAAAGTAGTTTTAAATATTAACTTAGTATTAATTTCATAATAATAAAAAAATAACATAAATATTTTACAAAGATAATATCATATAAAGTGGGAAAGTGCAGTAACTCTAAAAATAGAGGAAATAATTTATAACTTAGAGATATTTTGTCTATTTGATCAAATCACAAAGAAATAACCAATCCAAATTATTGAAATAATCATCTCAGCATGATTGTGTATTAAATATGATTAAAACATGCATAGTTAAAATTTATTTGATATTTGTTGTTTTCTTTGTTATAACTTAATACTTGTCTTGTATGTAATATTAGTCTTTATTACGTCAATCCCTATATCATGCTATGGTATCTCTTCAAATATAATCATATCAAAATTCTTGAACACATTGTTGGACAATGGGAAGGCAAGGAGTTTGATGGACATTTCTAGAAGAGGATATGATTTAAATAGGCGAAGTTGCTAATTGCAATTGAGGTAGTTGGGAAAGTAAAGGGAAAGCTAATTTAAAGAGATATCTTGTTGTGCATTGTATAGGACTAAACATTCATTTTTCAAACCAATTGCACCAAATTTAATGATTATAGTCATGTTATTAGAGGATTTTGTATTTGATTTTATTTGGGAAACCAATTTTTAATTAAATTATTTGCTCTCCATTCAATTTTAGGAATTTTTTATTGTAGCTAATTGAGTATACAAAATTTAATAAAGAAACATGCTTATGCTTTTAAGCTAGGAATCTATATATCAAATCATTTTCCATTTTTTAAGCACTAGAAAAATGAAGAAAAATGAAGTTGAAAATAGAGGGCAACTTCCAATAGAAAATGGTACTGCTTATCTCTTCAATCTAATATAATATCATTTTTTCTCCATATTTTAAACCTGGGATTGTGATTCTTGAGTTCTAGATTACTATAGTTCGTATGAATTATATTGTATTGGTGACTTTTTTTAGTTTTGAAACATTATAATGTGTTTCATGAGTAGCATACATTTTCTTTTGATTTGCATAAATATTTTAGGATTCAAAGCTTTATAACATATTTTTCACAAGTAGAAAATATGTTGCTTGGTTTTTCTTGGAAGATTACATCACCCTTGTGTACAAGCTATCTTAAGTTGTCTTTCATCTAGTTGGTTTTTTCTTGAGTAGCATACATTTTTAGTTGATTTGCATACATATTTTAGGATTCAAAGCTTTATAACATATTTTTCACAAGTAGAAAATATGTTGCTTGATTTTTCTTGGAATATTACATTATCCTTGTGTACAAGCTATCTTAAGTTGTCTTTCATCTAGTTGGGTTTTTTATTCTTCTAAGGAGGTTCTTAAAAACTTGTGATGTATATTTGGAAGAATATTTATATGTTTTGTTATGTTTCCTTATCTCCCTTTTTATTTCCTTTGATATTTTGGTTAGAGTTGGGTAGCTGAGATCGAGATCCTCTTTTCATATACAAATGAATTACTAATTTTAGATGATCACATCATGCACATAGTAATAGGATCCACTAAGCATAAATTATTATAATGGACCTTGAGGTTACCTAAGATTACCAAGATCTTACGATATAAACCGATGGAAGTAATTCCCTCTCAAGATGGAAAGATGTGTTCCAACTAAGTTCATGTGTTTTATTCAACATGCCATCAAGATGGTTATAGGCATAAATAAGATAAATTCTTCCAAGTAAGTTGAGGGTCATAACTTAGCCTCTAGCCAGGTTTAATGTATCACGAAAGAAAAGAAGATTGAAGGAGAATGAGTAAGATGCTCCATTGGAAGACTAAAAAATCATCTTTGTAAGATAAATCAATTGGCTAATGTTTTTTTGTAATATAAAGGCTAGTAACATTTATTCAATTTAAATAATGCTAGAGTATATCTACTCTACATTGGAATGATTGGTGGAAAAACTAAATGGGATTTTATTTATCATTTTGGATTCTAATTCATTACTATAACTTTTTAAAAATTTGACAATATTTTTTAGGGAATTTCGACTCACACATCTGATTTAACATCACTTACTTTCATTGGTAGGATTTTAGAGGAATTGTCAAAGAAGGTATAAAATAGACACATCTGATCCTAGCTCAAACGAGACCATCCAAGTGTGCAACTATTTTTTCCTATATAAGATAGATTTGGTCACACTCTTTGTCGACAAAGAGACTTGACTGAATGCATAAATGTGAGGAGAAGGCAAAGTATCTTCAACAAAATACCTATGTTTCCACATATACCATGAAATATTAAGCATCAAAATTGGTTTTATGATCTTGATAGGGAAAATGAATTTGACAAGGATCACACTCAGTATAATGAACATTATTTTGATATGGTTGATAGCACAGAGTTTGGGAGCATGCAAGATACTATTGCAAGCACACAAAATTTTATTGTAAACACATAGGATAGTGGCATAACACTTGTTTAGTTGTGTACTATAAGAATTTTTAAGACTTTGGAATTCTATAATGTTATTTTAGGCATCTTATAAACATAATTCAAATGCACAGTCAATATCCAATTAGTCAAATTGGAGGATATTGAAAATTATTATAGTGAATAAGACTCTATGTATAAATTTTTATGTTTATTTTTTTTATGTATGAAACCATTAGTCCTCTCAAACCTACAAAAGTGATTTATGACTATATTTTCTACATGACTATATTAGCATGAGGTCTTATGTAGATATGGATTCTATACTGTCACTAGGTGATATACATGTATTGTATGACAAAGCTCAAGATTAAGGTAAGGATATAAGAGACAATGTTTATTGATGCAAAATCATATGTATTAAGATTGACCTTGGGTACTTAAACTTCTTATTGATTTTGAAATACTTTAGTTGAATGATTGTTTTATCATCTAGGAACCCTTAGAAATATATTTATAAAAATTCTCTTACTGATGTTGTAAAGTATTTTTACTATTGTAAAGAGTTCTCTTAGTGATGTTTTGAAGACCATTTCCACTATTGTCAATTATATTCTTGAGACAATTTGTATGTACAACATTATTGAAGAAATAATCAATGCTTAAACATATTTTTAACAACCATAATCAAAGGTTTAAACTATAAAAACTTATGGTGATATACATTTGGTTATTGCTTGGTAGCATATATGTGGTTTTTTAAAATTACGACAACATATATTTTTTAGTATATTAAAAATGTGAAAGATAATAACTATTTTGATCCAGATGAGAAAGACACTGCAAAATGCGCATGGATGGGTATCTAGTTGGTTGTCCAATTACCACAAACATCTTCCATGGAATGTCCTCCTTTGCTTAGAGGAATTGAGCAACCCTTACTGGTTGAGAGAGAAGATAGTGAATAGAAATAACCAAAATGGGTGAAGGACAAGTTGTTGTTCTCAAAATCTGATTTCCCTTCAATGCCCTTAAAATAATACAATCTAAAATGAGTGCCGAGGAGACATTAAGGATAAAGGGATTCTAGAGACAACATATGACAAGGTTTGGTTAGACCTTCTACACTTCGGACCTTTCTTTAAGCCCAGGTGGGTATACCTTCTGTGAATTAACTCCACACTCTTAAGCAACAAATCCACAGCAAACCAGTCCAGAAACCAGTGGATTCATTCACCTTGAAAAACAATTGAAAACAAAGGATGAAACAATACTCAACTTCAACATATTTGATCAACAAAGCATGCAATAAACAGCCTTCGATTAATACCAGTGCTTTATCCAAGGCTACAAAGTCACTCAAACTCAAATAAAACTCCTGAAACAAAATATCTCTATACTTCCCATCAACTTGGTTTCCATTTATCCTTGTAGATGCCTAACATCAACAAGAATTTAATCACTTCAAAATAAACTATGGCCCTCAAAATTCAAAGCTTCTCCTAAAGTATTTACTGGTAGAGTGGTCATGCATGTTTAATTTCCCTCCTAAAGAGAAAAGCTAGAAACACCCATACTGAAATTGCCTTACAATTTCATTCAAACAGAAAAATCCTAGACTATTCTGAATGAAAAAAGAGTAAATAAACTCAAGGACAAGATTGAAGACGACACAAAGCTTTCATTCCAAACTGACGGTCTGTATATTGATATTCATTTGAAAAAGATCTTATAAAAGTCTGATTCTCCATTAATCTTTGGAAAAGCTCAGATAATATTTCTGCAGCGTTTTCTTACAAAATTTTTGTGATGATCCCTTTCTCTCTAGTCCTGGTATCCATTTATAACAATATGGATGCACAAAGCTTCAGACTTCTCAAGGAAAGTTTGTTACAATTACTTCAAAAATTGAAGAAGTTACAATTTCAGTTATGCACTCTTTTCAGCTTCTTTAGCAGTCTGTTGGACGAGTTGTTCAGTTGCAACCTCTTCTGGCTCTTCAAGGATGCTTTCTAACTGCTCCGGATCTCGAGTGGAATATTTAACTCCCCACTCACTATACATCTCCTCCGTCGGCCATACAAAATTAATCACATCACTTTTAACCTTAGTCAACCTTTTCCAAGAATTCCTCAGTTTGTTGACTTCGGAGTTGAGAAAACTGTAGTGTGATTTAATTCTTTCTATTTCCTGTATGGTTAGAACAAAGAATGAGGTGTCATCGAGATCAATGATTCCTTTGACCCTTGCTGACAACTTGGCATCCATCTCTCTAAGCCATACCTGCTTGTCTTTCAGCTGATCTGGATTAACAAAAATTCCTGGGAGCAACTCAAAAACCTGATCAATGTATTCCTTTTTGCACAAATTTACCTTTCTATCCACATTATCTACATCTGTAGCTAATTGCATTAAAACTTTAGCAACATCAGAAGTAGCCTTTATAATGGGATTGGCCCTTGCTTCATCACAGGAAACACAGATGAACTCCAAATCCTGCTCCCTAGGCCTCCATCTGTCAAAAATGGGTGTCAAGATGGCCTTATCTCATCTCAACTCAGTCCATATCTCCATGACTTTTCCTACACTATTGTGAAGGAGTGAAGCATTTATAGTGTCTGCAAAACTGGAGATTGTTGCCTTTATTTTCTCTTCATACTTCCCTGCATAATAGGCCTGAGTTTGCTTAAGACTCTCCAATTCTTGGGGAGTTATCTCTATCATCTGAGAGCAGGAAGGTGCAGAGATGGTGGGAGCTCAATAATGGGGCTAGTAGGTGGAGGTCTTGCAGGAGAAGAGGTGATCATTAATGTTGAAGACTCACCTTGTTGACGTTGTCTTGCTAACTAGCTCTGCAATTTGGCAATAATACTCTCCTTGCCTCTTAATTCCTCCTTGGCACTGTCATAAGCCTTCAAGACTATTTCCAATTTGAGCTGGAGGGCTTCCTTTTCTTTAGCATCCTTCTCAGCTACTGCAACACTAAATTTGGCAGTCTCCAACACTGTGCTAGCAGCCTCTACTACCCCTGTACTCTCTACTCTCTTGACCATCAATCCACCAATGTGACTTGTCCCTGTGGTGTCTTTACCCTTCTTGTCCTCATTTCTCTTAAGGGACCACATGAGTAGAGCAGCATTGTCTTTACTGAATGTAACCCCTTCCATGGGTTTGGTTTCTTTTCTCACTGCATCCAGCACCAGAGCATCAGCAATATTCCATTCTGGTAAAATGAGCACTCCAGCTTGTGCTACTAAATCTCTTCCCTGTTCAGGAGTGATGGTTTTGAATTCTTCCATCATCTCCTGTTTTATTTCTTCCTCCACTGAGGCTGGATCTTTATCAGGTTGTTCTGCCTTTCTTGTTTCACATCTAGCATTATACTTATCTATATGTTGTTTCCAGATAAATTGCATGAATGCTTCAGATGTGACAAAACTATCATCCGCTAGAAAGGCACTAGTGGCCTTCTTTATCTCAGGATCCCACTCCTGGCCTTTGAGTTCAGTTGAAGTGATGTCCATTTGTGCTTCAATGGGCTCCTCTGGCATCCCTTCTTCCACTTCATCATATGTATATGCAATCTCCCCCAAGCTGCCCAACTGAGAGAGGTATTCAGTTGCTGCTTGTTCATCTCCAATGTGGAGAGGGGATTGGGATGGGGAATATAAGGGTGTATCTGATTGCACTTCCTTCCCCACCCTCTGCTTCTTTGGGCTGTCTTGGATGTCAATGACTTCATGTGCTTTCCTCTTCCCTTTAGATGAAGAGGGTTCCCTTGTTACAGAAACCAACACACTGTAACCTGCTTTCTTATGTAGGGTGTAATCACCAGGAGGGATGGCTTTAGTGGGAGCTGATTTCCCCAAAATCATTCTTGCTTTCTCAGGGTTGTTTTTAATTACAACTTCCCTTTTCTCCTTTATTGTCTGCATCACATCCTCAAAACAAATAATCAAAAATTTTATCTTTTCTTCCAATGGGAAGAAGCTAGACAATGGGTCATAACTAGCATCAAATTGATGCACAAAATCCAGGGCCTTCCTGTAAGCCACCCACTTTTCCTTCCTTAACTCCTGTTCATCCAAATCAAATTCATTCCTGATGAGGTCTTCAGGAAAGTGGAATTGATGAGGCCTACCTCTGCATGCTACTTTCTTCCAGAATACACCATTGTAGAAGTCCTCCGGATCAGCACATCTAGACACTGCAGTGGACAAATGGTAGGGTTTGAGGAAATCCTCAAAACATTTCCAGCCTCCCTTGGTGATTATAAATTGGTGGGCTACTGTAGCTGTAGGGAAAATAGTCCCTTTACCTCTGCCTGTTAACTCTGCCTCTTGCAAGTCACCAATTTGTCTGAGAATCTCAGCTATTCCCACTTTGAGGGGGACCTGGTATGGTAACAAAAATGGGGTGCCTCTGAAACCAAAGACTCTAAAAACTGTGGAAACTGGATACAAGTACATATCACCCCAGTTATGAACTATCTTGATACTCTCTGCGAATTCTTTTGGTCTTAAGAATTCCAGAAGAACCTTGGGGACTCTTGGATTGTCAGAGCAAAGGAGAGTCCTTATCTTGGATGCAAAATATTTATCAAACTTTAGAAAACTTGTATCCTCTCTATCCCATGACAATACAGTACTCCATAATTGTACCGGCATCTTTTCTCCCTCCTTTTCTTTTACCAGGTCCATTCCACTGGCGAAATAATCTCCACCTTTGAAGAGGAAGAGGTGCATCAATAGTGAATACCACCCAAATGGCCTATCCACCTTTCCATTCTTTATCCCTATCAATCCTCCATGGATAGCATCAGCAATATAGGAAGCATAATCAAATGTAATAGCAAGAGAAGGATTCAGAATTTGAACAATCATTAACAAATAATGATTTGGCATATTAGATTCGGCATCCTCTCCCAGAACTTGGCAAAGTGCCCAATACATCCCTTTTGCCCTCAAGGTAAACACACTTAATGAAAAAGGCTCTTGTGTATTAGGCCCTACAACTGCTAACCCTCCTACTTTCAGAAAAAGTTCTTTGAGAGGCCCATTCCTGAGATGAGTCCTCTGTGCCCTGTATATCTGAGCTAATTGTGTGAAGTTTATAGGTTCCAAGAAATTGGTAAACTCACTAAGCCCGAATGCTGTTCTCAACTCTTCCGCATTTATCTCCACGAGGGTTTTCCCATTCACATCCCGGATACACCTGGTAACTGAATCATAATTTAATGCCATTTGGGTTAACAAATCTGTATCCATGAACACCCCTGGGACTACCAATCTCCCAACATCTAATTCCCAAATGCTATTTTGAGGAGCAGGAGAATTCCTCATTCCAAAACCGACTTTAAATAACCCCAACCCAGACAGTCCCACCTGCGGGTCTCTTCACCAATTACCCTTGTCATATAATCCTTCTCCAATCTTCAGACGGGGAGCCCTGGGTACTAACTCTTTGGCCTTAGATGCCTGGTTAGTTGACAGCGTCAACTATTCTAAAAAGTCGTCACACACACTTCTTTCCAGATAATCAACTTTACCAGAAAATTCTCTTTTAGGAGCCATTTGCAATACCACAAGATGAATATCACTTCTGAAAACACTTCTGTTATATGAGAACAATTTCACTTATTACAACACAAGAATGGCTGCAAAATAAGAAAGAACCTGATGCTCGCTTGAAGAAATTCGCCCTGCAACCAATTTGCCTTCTCTGTATTTGTAAAAGATAACTCTGCGTTTGCTTCCTTTGCAAAAATCCTTTTAAAAGGTACCCTTACTTGGTTGTTAGGAAATCAAATGCTTGTACTCTGGGCCTTAACTATAACATTGATTCCGCATGCTTTGGCCGTCCCTTCAAAATCGAATTCATACAAGAATTCATATTTTAGCTCCAACGGGTCGCAGTCTTTCTGCAAGTGTCTCTCTGTGAATTTCATTTTGACGGCTTTGTCCTTAGTCTAAGTCCTGTCTTTTTATTGGCTGCATAATACCACGCGGCATCCGACCGTTGGCTTAGAAAATCCTCTCACATTTTGTTTTGATACTGGCTGAATGTCGCTCTTTATACTGTGGTGGGCCCATGTTTTACCCTTTTTGCCATGTCATCATCGTGACATGTGGACGGCTCTCATTAACTCTCGCTATTTCGCGGCCTTAAAAAGTGAGCAGCTTACCCCTGCGAAATAGCGCGGACCGTTGGATCATCTTTCAAGTTGATCACCTTTTAATCCTTCGAAAAAGTCCTCAGGAATGGTGGGCCCGCTGTGTCGTCAGTGACATCTGGCATCTAGTCATCCACTGTGCTGATTTGTCGCTCTGTCACTTGCCGGAAGTAGAGCCATGGGGGCCCCACTTCAGTCTCGACAGGTCTATCTCAGAAATGGTGGGCCCACGGACACGCCATGGACACCTGGCTCCTTGTCATCTTCGGAGCCGACCTGTCACATTTTCATTTGTCAAGCATACACTATAGGGACCCACAGCTTCCTTTTAGACCGCGTGTCATCAAGACACGTGGACGGTCCAGGTTAACTTTCGCTATTTCGCAGCCTTAAAAAGTGGGCATCTTACCCCTGCGAAATAGCGCGAGCCGTTAGATCCTATCTCAACTTGCTCAGCATTTAAACCCTGTTAGGAGCTTTCAGAAGAGGTGGGCCCACGGACACGCCACGGACACCTAGCGCCCTGTCATCTTCGAAGCTGACCTGTCGACTTTTCATTCGCTGGAAGGAGCCACGGGGTCTCAATGAATTGTAAGAGCTGTCCCTGCCAGGTCACTTCCACCTGTGAGCTGACTCATCTTTGGGGCCCACTTTTGATCCTTAATCTTAACATGCTGACTGTGGCGACCTGTGCCACGTGCTGCCCTCTAATACGCCAGAGAAGACCATGTAGGGGGGCCCTACCTTCTTTGACGGCCGCAACCTTTACTTTCTCCGCATGACACATGGACGGCTGATATTCGTCCTCGCTATTTCGCGGCCTTAAAAGGCGAGCACCTCACCCTTGCGAAATAGCGCCGACCGTCGGATCTTTCCCCAAGTCGATCGGTGTTTACTGGGCCCGACACTTTAGAAGGAAATAATAAAAGGCGAAAATTTTTCAAATAACCAACATAACCGCCTAGGTAAATAGCAAGGGGGGACACTTCTTATGACCCCGTGACCCATGACTTAAGTGAAATAAAGTAACGACGGAATAGAAACCAGGGGACCTAATACAAAAGATAAAGCCTAAAACTTAGAACAACCTTAAACCCTCTAGGTTTAGAATAAAGCTGAAGCATTTGGGGCCACACCCTACGAATATTTTCAAAGAACCATAGCCAATTATGGGGAAAGAACCCAATTTTAAAAACAGTGATAACAGCGGCTCTGATTGGGGATGGTTGATTGCGAGATCAACACAAGAAAACACATAAATTCTGGAGAAACAGACCAAAACACAGACCAAAACCAGGAAAATAGGAAAAAAAACAAAATATATACAAACAAAGGACCTACTGTGCATGGACATTAAGAGAAATAGTGCTTCAGGAATCGTCCATGCATTGGAAATTCCTGCATCTCATCATTCATATTCTTCAAAAAATATGAATCCTTACCATTCAAGTCACAAATTACAAAAGGGCCAATCCAGAGTGATTCAAATTTCTTATGCTTTCCTTTATCTTGCCCTTTTGCATTCCACTGAAGAACCATGTCATCAATTTGAAACTTCCTTAACGATGTCCTTTTATCAAAAAGATACTTTGACTGTAGCTGGAGCTTTTGATTTTTCTTATGAGCAGAGGTTCTAAGCTCTTCCACCTCTACAATTTGGATCATTCTGCTTTCCATTGGTTCAGATATTTCCATGTCCTCTTCCTACAAAAATTTATACACTGGAAGAAGGTTATTTACTGGTAATCTGGCTTGGGTACCATAAACCAACTCAAAAGGTGACATTCCAATGGATTTTTTAATTGTTATTCTATCTGCCCACAGAGCTAATTTCAACTTTTGATCCCAAGATCTTTTGTTTTCTTCTAGGATCTTCTTGATGATATTTAGCAAGCTTTTGTTGCTAGATTCTGCTTGTCCATTCCCTTGAGGGTGATAAGGTGATGAGTATGACATAAGTATACCATGACTATTGCAAAAGCCTACAAATTCTTCTGATCTAAAACACATAGCATTATCCATTACCAATTTTGCAGGTGTTCCAAATCTAGTCACAATATTATCCATCAAGAAATCAATAACAATTTTACTAGTAGCTCTTCTTGTGGGAATAGCTTCTATCCATTTAGTAAAATAATCTGTGGCCACTATAATCCATCCATGACCTCTTCCTAACTTCTCAGCAATTTCTCCAATAAAATCAATACCCCATTGGACAAAAGGAGCTTCTACAGAGACTGGATTTAGTGGTAGGGCTCCTCCATACTTGAACTTAGAAGAAAATCTCTGACATGAATCACATCTTCGAACATATACATGAGTATCTTTAAACAAGGTAGGCCAATAGTACCCAGCCCGTATTATTTTACCAGCAGTAGTCTTAGCTGAGTAGTGACCTCCACATACTCCGTCATGCATTTCATTCAACACCCGTCTAGCTTGAAATTCATCCAAACACAGTAGCAACTCCCCATCTCTTTGTCTCCAATAAAGATCGCCCTGGATGAGGACATATTTCTGGGACTTGAGCTTCAAAGTTCTCTTCTGGTTGTGTGTCATTCCCTCTGATAGCGTATTACCTTTCAATACTTGGACTATCTCTGTGTACCATGGTTGTCTCTCAATACTAGTAACCAGAGTATCCTTAACCTCAACATTCTGTACTTCAACATTCATAAGATTTGACTCAGTCATGAGCTTAGCCAAACCTAACCCTCTCACCAGTTTAGTAATCTTTATCTCCAGATTAAATTCTTGAATTCTATTGATCCACCTACATCTCTTCCCAGTGACCTCAGATTGAGACAAAATATCTTTAACTGCAGCATGTGGAACATAGGCAGTGACATTTGCATTCACCAAATATGGCCTAAAGGCTTTAACAGCTTTAACCAAGGCGTAAGCTTGTTTCTCCATGGTTTCATATTTTAATTCTGCCGCTTGCAAAGATTTGCTATAGAAAGCTATGGGATGTTCATATCCCTCATTATCCTTTTGCAATAATACTGCAGCCACTGTGTGATATGAAGCAAAAGAAAACAGAGAAAAAGGCTTACCATAATCCGGAGACTTCAACACTGGTGCTTCCTGGATTGCTTTTTTAATCTCATTAAAAGCTTTTGAGGCTTCCTGATCCCAATGAAACTTTGCGTCCTTCTTGAGCAACTTGACAATAGGCTTCACTATCTCAGCAAAGTTCGCAATGAATCTCCTGACAAAATTCACTCTGCCTAAAAAGGACTGGATTCCTTTCACATTCTTTGGTTCAGACACCTTGTTGATTGCTTCAATTCTCTCAGGGTCTATTCTTATTCCTTCCTTGGAGACTATGTGTCCCAATAATTTTCCTTCAGTGACCCCAAAGTGACATTTCTTGGGATTCAGTGATACACCAAATTCCAAAGCCTTATCAAACACTTTCTCTAAATGTCCACAGTGATCATCAGCTCTCTTTGAGAAACAAGTTAAATCATCTTGGTAAACCACCATAATAATGTTAATGAATTCCTTAAAAGCCACATCCATAGCTCTTTGAAATGTAGCCCCTGCATTTTTCAATCCGAACGGCATTCTCACATACACATAAGTTCCCCATGGGGTAGTAAAAGCTGTTTTGAACTGTTCTGACTCCTTTACTAACACTTGATTGTAACCTGAGAAACCATCCATCATGGATAAAAGATCACATCCTGTCACTCTTTGTAGCATTGCTTCCATATTTGGGGATGAATAATTATCTTTTAAAGAGGCAACATTAAGGTTCCTAAAATCAACACACAATCTGATGTCTCCATTCTTTTTTCTCACTGGGACCAAATTAGAAACCCATGAAGAATGTCTGATTGGTTTGATAATCCCCCCTTCTCTCAATTTAGTCAACTCTTGTTGCATTTTTGTTTCTAACAAGGGGTTAATAGGTCTCTGTTTCTGTCTAAAAGGCTTAGCATCTGGAAGTAAGGGAATTTCATGCTGAAAAAGATCTTGTCTATACGCCTTTAGATCTTCATAAGACCAAGCAAAGACATGCTTATACCTTTTCAGTAAACTAATTAGGTTAGTCCTAACATGAGGAGGTAGCTTCTTTCCAATATATACCAACTTGGGGGATGATTCTGTCCCCAAGTTGACCTCCTCTAATTCTTCTAACTTGGTGGTAGATTGCTGGTGTAGATGACTGTCATTATAACTAAACATGCTTTCTAACTCCACCAACCCTTTAGGTATCTCGTTGGTTTCCAATTGGACAATATCATTTCCAAACACTGTCTCTCTGCCATCCACTACTTCCACCAATGCATTACAATCAATTTTTTGTCCATCATAATCATCAACACATTGGATGAACCTAAGAATATCTTCATCATCAGCAAAAACTTGCCAATTATACACATTATCAGGAATAGTAGGCCTAGCTTTTATTTCCACAGTAGAAATACCGGTTAGTGTTGCATCATCGTTTTTTAAAGCAACATTAGCTAAAAAATCTGCCATAATATTTCTTGTTCGCTCTATCCAATTGATAGAAAAGGCATCAAAATATTCAATAACATCCCAAACAGCATGCTTATATTGCTTCAATTTATCATTCTTGGATGCATACTTAGATCTTACCTGAGAGACAACCAACTCTGAATCGCCCATCACTTTCAATAATCGGATTCCATGCCTTTTTGCAACCTCAAGTCCTAATAACAGAGCTTCATACTCTGCAGTATTATTTGTGCATTGGAATGCCAATAAGAATGAATATTTAAAGGTTATACCTGATGGGGATACAAAAAGAACTCCTGCTCCAGACCCTTCTTTGGAACAAGCTCCATCGAAATACATTTGCCACAATCCATACTGCTGTGCTTGTAGCTCAACTACAATTGGGTCAGTGTTCTTCAATTGAGGTAATACTGGCTGAATTCTGAAATTATCTAAATCCACATCAATCATATAGTTAAGCATGCTAGGGTCCACATTTTCAACTACCTTAGGAGCTCGTGGCTCCCTGTATAGTTTGACCTTATTGCCACCAACAGGAATAGTAGCATAAGACAAATCCAATTGAACATTTCCCCCCACTGCTGCGGCCCACTGCCTAGAAAGTAACATGCCATAGTGGGGTTTAGTATCTGTGACAATAACATCCATTTTGTAAGTAGCTTCAGGAAATGCAGCTATTTTTACTTCTACATCTCTCATTGTACCTATCACAGGTACTTCTCTGTTATCCATGGCATAGCATTTCCCATACACAGTAGTCACTGACAATCCTAATTCTTTCATGACACCATAGGGCATCACATTAGCAGCTGCTCCTGAATCTATCATGCAGTTTTTAATTAACCGGTTATTTACCAGCAGGGTAACATAGAAAGGGTCCACCTGAGAAGGCTCCTGAGTGATAGTGGTTCCAACATATACCTCTGGAGTTTGGAACTCTTGATCCTTCCCGATTTTATCTGAACCAGTGGGTAGTACTGAATCACCATCAGATATACTAGAGAATAGAGACAAAGCTGCATCCTTGTGTTCCTTAATCTTTAGTAACTCCACTAATGGGACAGTGACCTTCATTTGAGTTAAAGCTTGGGCCATATTAAATGTGGAATAATTACACTGTTCAGTATTAGCCTTAACCTTTTCTACTTTGAATTGATTGGCCTTTTTTACTATTTCCACCTTTTGTACATCACCAGCGTTTTTGGCATCTGTGGTTCTAGGGAAGTCTTTAACTTGTTCCTCTTTTTCTTGACTAGCTTTAACAGTAGCAGTAACACTGCTTGATACCCCTTTCTTTGTGACCTCTTTTACAAACATGGAACCTGGCTCACCTTGATCAGTATCTCTCTTGGTGCTTCTCAGATTGTAGTTATGTTTAGCTTTAGCGATTGCAGCCTTAGTGAGATTTCTAACCTCTTCTTCACTAGGCCTCCTAAGATGAACTTCTTCATCTTCAATTGTTACCACATTCAATGTAGGGTGCCAGCCTAAGGCTAACTGCCCTTGTACTAATCTTTCATTATCTAACACATCACTACATTCACTTTGCATAGATTCCTCATCACTTTCTATGATAGTTTCGGACATATTAATATCAAGCTTTGCTTTTGGTCTCATGGATTCTTCCAGAGCTTGAGCTACTGCACACTGATGAGGAGAATGTGGTCCATCACAGGCAATACACCAGGGAGTATTTTCTATATTGTTAACAGTCTTGCCTTTCAAAGGATCTGGTGTGTCTTGGCTTTGAGCAATTTTAGGCTTCTCAACTTGGGGTTTACCATCCTTCCAATTTGTATTGTATGGCATATCATGTAATCTAGGAGGTCTATCTTGCCAGTTGTAATGAGGTTTATCATTTTTGTTAACCTTAGCAGTCAAATCTTTCATAGCAGTAACCAGTTTTTCTATTTTATCCTCTTCTTTAGCAACTTTGTTAGGTTGTTGTTTGGTTTCATGCCATAATCTTCCATCTGTCCTCCTTCCCAATTTTCCAGATGCCTTTCTATTACTTTCAACATTTATGGCGATTCTAAAGGCATCCCTCAGGTTATGAGGATTTTTATCCCTGAGAATGTAAGCCATCTTGGAATCAAATGCATTATAATATGTATTAAGGCACATATTATCATCTAGCCTCATTACCTGATATAATCTATGCATAGCCTTTTGGAACCTAGCATTAAAATCAGTGACTATTTCATTTTCAGATTTTCTAATATTATTGAACTCATTCAGCATGAAACTCACATTAGTCTTATCACCATACTGTTCTTGAAAGCAATTTTTGAACTCCTCCCATGAACCTATGCTAGCTACTGGAAGACCTCTGTACCAATCTCTTGCATCATCAACCAGGGATTGAACAAACAGTTTCATAATCACATCTTCATCAACTATCTCATAATCATTTATCAAATCCCCAAAAGATTTGAGATGTTCCTCAGCACTGACTGCATTGTTCCCGGCAAATTTATGGAGTTTGTCTCTTAACTCAGTGGGAACATGATTTGGATATCCTGGGATCCCATCAAAAAATAATTGCTTATATTGTTCTAGATTAATCGGCCTTCTTTGAAAAGGGGAAACAGTATTATTATTCCCCATAATCATCTTAGCTTTTGGGATTGGGGATTGAGATGTTTGGGTGTACTGCTTATTTGAAGGTATGTGGCTTACTGAAGCAATGTTAGTGTGCACTGCTGGTTGGGTATTGACCTGAGGGAGAGAAATTTGTTGGGGATTAGGCTTACTAAGATCTTCTGATGGGAATGTAATAGGGGGAGCTTTTAGGTAATTAATCTTTCTCTTAACTTCCTGATTTGCAGCTTCTAACTCAGCCTTTTCCAACTCCATTTGGAGGTCTTCCTTTTCCTTAATCATCCTTTCCATCTCTCTCTCATGCGCTAGGATCCTATGAGAAATCCCTTCTGCAGTTTTAGACTCTACTCCATTATCTACCCATATCTGTTTCCCTTTATCTAAATTAACTTTAGGGAGCTGGGAATCATTAGGAACTTCTTTACTTGGCTGGGCTACTGACTTAGGAACTGGTCTAATCTTAGGGATTAAGATCTCCCTGATCACTGGGCCTTCTTGATCACTCTTTTCTTTGTCTTTGGCAAGCACTTCAAGATCAGCTATCTGTCTAAGAAGCCTATCTCTCTCCATCATTTTGGCTTTAACTTCCTTTTCCTTATTTGCCTCCTTTTGGGCCCTCAAGGATATTAAATGATGAACTTTTTTATTTAATTCTTCAATTTCTTGAGACATCTTATCCTCATCAGGATAGTTTTCTTCAGAATCAGATGCATTAATTTGATCTATATCAATCAAACTAATGTTCCGATCTATTGTCCTAGGAACAGAGTGCCTAATTGCATTTGAGCTAGTTCTATCTTTTGCAGAAACACTAACATGTGATAAATCTCGACTTAAAATAGGCATATCATCAATATTTCCAAACAATCCTGAATGAAAACCTAAAATATCCTGATCCGAATCTCTTGAAGATGAATTTGACTTTGCATAAACAGGTCGGTCAGGCATCTTACCAGTATTGTTGTTTTTCTGCACCCATGCAGCATTTGATGGCTCATGCATCACAGATCTCTTCTGGCCTCTTCGTGATTGCTCTGGCAGACCTTCTTGTAGGGTTTCACGAGGATGTTTCTTCATGAATGATCTTGTATGCTTATTTCCTTGCATCTTGTTTGTCTTTATTTTAGAAAGTTTATATCTCACAAGGACTGGTTCAAAAATAACAGAGTCGCCACCCACAAAACTATGGGAAATATAAATGCAAGCAGTCTTACTCACAACACAACAATACTTTCCACAAGTCTTGGCATAGATTCTGTGTCTATATCTTTTGTGATATCTCTCCCCAGCAGAGTCGCCACTTTTGTTGTTCTCAAAATCTGATTTCCCTTCAATGCCCTTAAAATAATACAATCTAAAATGAGTGCCGAGGAGACATTAAGGATAAAGGGATTCTAGAGACAACATATGACAAGGTTTGGTTAGACCTTCTACACTTCGGACCTTTCTTTGAGCCCAGGTGGGTATACCTTCTGTGAATTAACTCCACACTCTTAAGCAACAAATCCACAACAAACCAGTCCAGAAACCAGTGGATTCATTCACCTTGAAAAACAATTGAAAACAAAGGATGAAACAATACTCAACTTCAACATATTTGATCAACAAAGCATGCAATAAACAGCCTTCGATTAATACCAGTGCTTTATCCAAGGCTACAAAGTCACTCAAACTCAAATAAAACTCCTGAAACAAAATATCTCTATACTTCCCATCAACTTGGTTTCCATTTATCCTTGCAGATGCCTAACATCAACAAGAATTTAATCACTTCAAAATAAACTATGGCCCTCAAAATTCAAAGCTTCTCCTAAAGTATTTACTGGTAGAGTGGTCATGCATGTTTAATTTCCCTCCTAAAGAGAAAAGCTAGAAACACCCATACTGAAATTGCCTTACAATTTCATTCAAACAGAAAAATCCTAGACTATTCTGAATGAAAAAAGAGTAAATAAACTCAAGGACAAGATTGAAGACGACACAAAGCTTTCATTCCAAACTGACGGTCTGTATATTGATATTCATTTGAAAAAGATCTTATAAAAGTCTGATTCTCCATTAATCTTTGGAAAAGCTCAGATAATATTTCTGCAGTGTTTTCTTACAAATTTTTTGTGATGATCCCTTTCTCTCTAGTCCTGGTATCCATTTATAACAATATGGATGCACAAAGCTTCGGACTTCTCGAGGAAAGTTTGTTACAATTACTTCAAAAATTGAAGAAGTTACAATTTCAGTTATGCGCTCTTTTCAGCTTCTTCAGCAGTCTGTTGGACGGGTTGTTCAGTTGCAACCTCTTCTGGCTCTTCAGGGACGCTTTCTAACTGCTTCGGATCTCGAGTGGAATATTTAACTCCCCACTCACTATACATCTCCTCGGTCGGCCATACAAAATTAATCACATCACTTTTAACCTTAGTCAACCTTTTCCAAGAATTCCTTAGTTTGTTGACTTCGGAGTTGAGAAAACTGTAGTGTGATTTAATTCTTTCTATTTCCTATATGGTTAGAACAAAGAATGAGGTGTCATCGAGATCAATGATTCCTTTGACCCTTGCTGACAACTTGGCATCCATCTCTCTAAGCCATACCTGCTTGTCTTTCAGCTGATCTGGATTAACAAAAATTCCTGGGAGCAACTCAAAAACCTGATCAGTGTATTCCTTTTTGCACAAATTTACCTTTCTATCCACATTATCTACATCTGTAGCTAATTGCATTAAAACTTTAGCAACATCAGAAGTAGCCTTTATAATGGGATTGGCCCTTGCTTCATCACAGGAAACACACATGAACTTCAAATCCTGCTCCCTAGGCCTCCATCTGTCAAAAATGGGTGTCAAGATGGCCTTATCTCTTCTCAACTCAGTCCATATCTCCATGACTTTTCCTACACTATTGTGAAGGAGTGAAACATTTATAATGTTTGCAAAACTGGAGATTGTGGCCTTTATTTTCTCTTCATACTTCCCTACATAATAGGCCTGAGTTTGCTTAAGACTCTCCAATTCTTGGGGAGTTATCTCTATCATCTGAGAGCTGGAAGGTGCAGGAGATGGTGGGAGCTCAATAATGGGGCTAGTAGGTGGAGGTCTTGTAGGAGAAGAGGTGATCATTAATGTTGAAGACTCACCTTGTTGACGTTGTCTTGCTAACTAGCTCTGCAATTTGGCAATAATACTCTCCTTGCCTCTTATTTCCTCCTTGGCACTGTCATAAGCCTTTAAGACTATTTCCAATTTGAGCTGGAGGGCTTCCTTTTCTTTAGCATCCTTCTCAGCTACTGCAACACTAAATTTGGCAGTCTCCAACACTGTGCTAGCAGCCTCTACTACCCCTGTACTCTCTACTCTCTTGACCATCAATCCACCAATGTGACTTGTCCCTGTGGTGTCTTTACCCTTCTTGTCCTCATTTCTCTTAAGGGACCACATGACTAGAGCAGCATTGTCTTTATTGAATGTAACCCCTTCCATGGGTTTGGTTTCTTTTCTCACTGCATCCAGCACCAGAGCATCAGCAATATTCCATTCTGGTAAAATGAGCACTCCAGCTTGTGCTACTAAATCTCTTCCCTGTTCAGGAGTGATGGTTTTGAATTCTTCCATCATCTCCTGTTTTATTTCTTCCTCCACTGAGGCTGGATCTTTATCAGGTTGTTCTGCCTTTCTTGTTTCACATCTAGCATTATACTTATCTATATGTTGTTTCCAGATAAATTGCATGAATGCTTCAGATGTGACAAAACTATCATCCGCTAGAAAGGCACTAGTGGCCTTCTTTATCTCAGGATCCCACTCCTGGCCTTTGAGTTCAGTTGAAGTGATGTCCATTTGTGCTTCAATGGGATCCTCTGGCATCCCTTCTTCCACTTCATCATATGTATATGCAATCTCCCCCAAGCTGCCCAACTGAGAGAGGTATTCAGTTGCTGCTTGTTCATCTCCAATGTGGAGAGGGGATTGGGATGGGGAATATAAGGGTGTATCTGATTGCACTTCCTTCCCCACCCTCTGCTTCTTTGGGCTGTCTTGGATGTCAATGACTTCATGTGCTTTCCTCTTCCCTTTAGATGAAGAGGGTTCCCTTGTTACAGAAACCAACACACTGTAACCTGCTTTCTTATGTAGGGTGTAATCACCAGGAGGGATGGCTTTAGTGGGAGCTGATTTCCCCAAAATCATTCTTGCTTTCTCAGGGTTGTTTTTAATTACAACTTCCCTTTTCTCCTTTATTGTCTGCATCACATCCTCAAAACAAATAATCAAAAATTTTATCTTTTCTTCCAATGGGAAGAAGCTAGACAATGGGTCATAACTAGCATCAAATTGATGCACAAAATCCAGGGCCTTCCTGTAAGCCACCCACTTTTCCTTCCTTAACTCCTGTTCATCCAAATCAAATTCATTCCTGATGAGGTCTTCAGGAAAGTGGAATTGATGAGGCCTACCTCTGCATGCTACTTTCTTCCAGAATACACCATTGTAGAAGTCCTCCGGATCAGCACATCTAGACACTGCAGTGGACAAATGGTAGGGTTTGAGGAAATCCTCAAAACATTTCCAGCCTCCCTTGGTGATTATAAATTGGTGGGCTACTGTAGCTGTAGGGAAAATAGTCCCTTTACCTCTGCCTGTTAACTCTGCCTCTTGCAAGTCACCAATTTGTCTGAGAATCTCAGCTATTCCCACTTTGAGGGGGACCTGGTATGGTAACAAAAATGGGGTGCCTCTGAAACCAAAGACTCTAAAAACTGTGGAAACTGGATACAAGTACATATCACCCCAGTTATGAACTATCTTGATACTCTCTGCGAATTCTTTTGGTCTTAAGAATTCCAGAAGAACCTTGGGGACTCTTGGATTGTCAGAGCAAAGGAGAGTCCTTATCTTGGATGCAAAATATTTATCAAACTTTAGAAAACTTGTATCCTCTCTATCCCATGACAATACAGTACTCCATAATTGTACCGGCATCTTTTCTCCCTCCTTTTCTTTTACCAGGTCCATTCCATTGGCGAAATAATCTCCACCTTTGAAGAGGAAGAGGTGCATCAATAGTGAATACCACCCAAATGGCCTATCCACCTTTCCATTCTTTATCCCTATCAATCCTCCATGGATAGCATCAGCAATATAGGAAGCATAATCAAATGTAATAGCAAGAGAAGGATTCAGAATTTGAACAATCATTAACAAATAATGATTTGGCATATTAGATTCGGCATCCTCTCCCAGAACTTAGCAAAGTGCCCAATACATCCCTTTTGCCCTCAAGGTAAACACACTTAATGAAAAAGGCTCTTGTGTATTAGGCCCTACAACTGCTAACCCTCCTACTTTCAGAAAAAGTTCTTTGAGAGGCCCATTCCTGAGATGAGTCCTCTGTGCCCTGTATATCTGAGCTAATTGTGTGAAGTTTATAGGTTCCAAGAAATTGGTAAACTCACTAAGCCCGAATGCTGTTCTCAACTCTTCCGCATTTATCTCCACGAGGGTTTTTCCATTCACATCCCGGATACACCTGGTAACTGAATCATAATTTAATGCCATTTGGGTTAACAAATCTGTATCCATGAACACCCCTGGGACTACCAATCTCCCAACATCTAATTCCCAAATGCTATTTTGAGGAGCAGGAGAATTCCTCATTCCAAAACCGACTTTAAATAACCCCAACCCAGACAGTCCCACCTGCGGGTCTCTTCACCAATTACCCTTGTCATATAATCCTTCTCCAATCTTCAGACGGGGAGCCCTGGGTACTAACTCTTTGGCCTTAGATGCCTGGTTAGTTGACAGCGTCAACTATTCTAAAAAGTCGTCACACACACTTCTTTCCAGATAATCAACTTTACCAGAAAATTCTCTTTTAGGAGCCATTTGCAATACCACAAGATGAATATCACTTCTGAAAACACTTCTGTTATATGAGAACAATTTCACTTATTACAACACAAGAATGGCTGCAAAATAAGAAAGAACCTGATGCTCGCTTGAAGAAATTCGCCCTGCAACCAATTTGCCTTCTCTGTATTTGTAAAAGATAACTCTGCGTTTGCTTCCTTTGCAAAAATCCTTTTAAAAGGTACCCTTACTTGGTTGTTAGGAAATCAAATGCTTGTACTCTGGGCCTTAACTATAACATTGATTCCGCATGCTTTGGCCGTCCCTTCAAAATCGAATTCATACAAGAATTCATATTTTAGCTCCAACGGGTCGCAGTCTTTCTGCAAGTGTCTCTCTGTGAATTTCATTTTGACGGCTTTGTCCTTAGTCTAAGTCCTGTCTTTTTATTGGCTGCATAATACCACGCGGCATCCGACCGTTGGCTTAGAAAATCCTCTCACATTTTGTTTTGATACTGGCTGAATGTCGCTCTTTATACTGTGGTGGGCCCATGTTTTACCCTTTTTGCCATGTCATCATCGTGACATGTGGACGGCTCTCATTAACTCTCGCTATTTCGCGGCCTTAAAAAGTGAGCAGCTTACCCCTGCGAAATAGCGCGGATCGTTGGATCATCTTTCAAGTTGATCACCTTTTAATCCTTCGAAAAAGTCCTCAGGAATGGTGGGCCCGCTGTGTCGTCAGTGACATCTGGCATCTAGTCATCCACTGTGCTGATTTGTTGCTCTGTCACTTGCCGGAAGTAGAGCCATGGGGGCCCCACTTCAGTCTCGACAGGTCTATCTCAGAAATGGTGGGCCCACGGACACGCCATGGACACCTGACTCCTTGTCATCTTCGGAGCCGACCTGTCACATTTTCATTTGTCAAGCATACACTATAGGGACCCACAACTTCCTTTTAGACCGCGTGTCATCAAGACACGTGGATGGTCCAGGTTAACTTTCGCTATTTCGCAGCCTTAAAAAGTGGGCATCTTACCCCTGCGAAATAGCGCGAGCCGTTAGATCCTATCTCAACTTGCTCAGCATTTAAACCCTGTTAGGAGCTTTCAGAAGAGGTGGGCCCACGGACACGCCACGGACACCTGGCGCCCTGTCATCTTCGAAGCTGACCTGTCGACTTTTCATTCGCTGGAAGGAGCCACGGGGTCTCAATGAATTGTAAGAGCTGTCCCTGCCAGGTCACTTCCACCTATGAGCTGACTCATCTTTGGGGCCCACTTTTGATCCTTAATCTTAACATGCTGACTGTGGCGACCTGTGCCACGTGCTGCCCTCTAATACGCCAGAGAAGACCACGTAGGGGGGCCCTACCTTCTTTGACGGCCGCAACCTTTACTTTCTCCGCATGACACATGGACGGCTGATATTCATCTTCGCTATTTCGCGGCCTTAAAAGGCGAGCACCTCACCCTTGCGAAATAGCGCCGACCGTCGGATCTTTCCCCAAGTCGATCGGTGTTTACTGGGCCCGGCACTTTAGAAGGAAATAATAAAAGGCGAAAATTTTTCAAATAACCAACATAACCGCCTAGGTAAATAGCAAGGGGGGACACTTCTTACGACCCCGTGACCCATGACTTAAGTGAAATAAAGTAACGACGGAATAGAAACCAGGGGACCTAATACAAAAGATAAAGCCTAAAACTTAGAACAACCTTAAACCCTCTAGGTTTAGAATAAAGCTGAAGCATTTGGGGCCACACCCTACGAATATTTTCAAAGAACCATAGCCAATTATGGGGAAAGAACCCAATTTTAAAAACAGTGATAACACAAGTCAAAAGGAATTAGGTTCAATTACTCTATCAGATTTAAGTTGTATCATGTAATGCCATCATTCAAGTTCTTACCATATGGTATCTCTTCAAATATAATCATATCTAAATTCATGAACACCTTGTTGGACAATGGGAAGGCAAGGAGCTTGATGAAGACTTCTAGAAGAGGATATGATTTGAATAGGCGAAGTTGCTAATTGCAATTGAGGTAGTTGGGAAAGTGAAGGGAAAGCTAATTTAAAGAGATATCTTGCTATGCATTGTATAGGACTAAAAATTCATTTTTCAAACTAGTTGCACCAAATTTAATGATTATATTCATGTTATTAGAGGATTTTGTATTTTATTTTATTTGGGAAACCATTTTTTAATTAAATTATTTGCTCTCCATTCAATTTTAGGATTTTTTTATTGTAGCTAATTGAGTATACAAAATTTTAATAAGGAAACATGCTTATGCTTTTTAAACTAGGAATTTATATATCAAATCATTTTCCATTTTTTAAGCTCTAGGAAAATGAAGAAAAATGAAGTTGAAAATAGATAGAACTTCCAATAGCATATGGTACTGCTTATCTCTTTAATCTAATATAATATAGTCTCTTCAATCTACTATAATATCATTTTTTTCTCCATATTTTAAACCTGGGATTGTGATTCTTGAGTTCTGGATTACCATAGTTCATATGAGTTATATTTGTATTGGTGACCTTTTCTAGTTTTGAAACATAATAATATGTTTCATGAGTAGCATACATTTTTAGTTTATTTGCATACATATTTTACGATTCAAAGCTTTATAACATATTTTTCACAAGTAGAAAATATGTTGCTTGGTTTTTCTTGGAAGATTACATCATCCTTGTGTATAAGCTATCTTAAGTTATTTTTCATATAGTTGGTTTTTTCATGAGTAGCATACATTTTTAGTTGATCTGCATACATATTTTAGGGTTCAAGGCTTTATAACATATTTTTCACAAGTAGAAAATATGTTTGATTTTTATTGGAAGATTACATTATTCTTGTGTACAAGCTATCTTGTCTTTCATCTAGTTGTTTTTTTTATTCTTCTAAGGAGGTTCTTAAAATCTTGTGATGTATATTGGAAGAATATTTATGTGTTTTGTTTCATTCCCTTATCTCCCTTTTTATTTCCTTTGATATTTTGGTTAGAGTTGGGTAGATGAGATCGAGACCCTCTTTTCATATACAAACGACTTACTAATTTTAGATGATCACATCATGCACATAGTAATAGGACCCACTAAGCATAAATTTTTATAATGGACTTTGAGGTCACCTAAGCATACCAAGATCTATCGATATAAATCAATGGAAGTAATTCCCTCTCAAGAGGGAAAGATGTGTTCCAACTAAGTCGATGTGTTTCATTCAACATGCCATCAAGATGGTTATAGGCATAAATAAGATAAATTCTTCCAAGTAAGTTGAGGGTCATAACTTAGCCTCTAGCCAGGCTTAACGTATCACGAAAGAAAAGAAGAATAAAGGAGAATGAGTAAGATGCTCCATTGGAAGACTAAAAAATCATCTTTGTAAGATAAATAAATTGGCCAATATTTTTTTGTAATATAAAGGCTAGCAACATTTATTCAATTTAAATAATGCTAGAGTATATCTACTCTACATTGGAATGATTGGTGAAAAAACTAAATGGGATTTTATTTATCATTTTGGATTCTAATTTATTACTTCAACTTTTTAAAAATTTGATAACTTTTTTAGGGAATTTTGACTCACACATCTGATTTGACATCACTTACTTTCATTGGTAGGATTTTAGAGGACTTGTCAAACAAGGTAAAAAATAGACACATCTCATCCTAGCTCAGATGAGACTATCCAAGTGTGCATCTATTTTTTCCTATATAAGACAGATTTGGTCACACTCTTTGTCGATAAAGAGACTTGATTGAATGCATAAATGTGAGGAGAAGGCAAAGTATCTCCAACAAAATACCTATGTTTCCACATATACCATGAAATATCAAGCATCACAATTGGTCTTATGATCTTGATAGGGAAAATGAATTTGACAAGGATCACACTCAGTATAATGAACATTATTTTGATATGGTTGATAGCACAGAGTTTGGGAGCATGCAAGATACTATTGCAAGCACACAAAATTTTATTGAAACCATTACAAAGAAATCAACAACTTTATTATATGTGTATGGATTGCACCACGTCTTCTAAATCAATTGCAATGACAAAATCTGGTGAAAACTCTTTATCTTTTATGTATTTATGAATGTCCATAACCTGTTCAAAGTTCCCACTTGAATAATGTGGAATTCAGTCTTACATCTACATTGATCATTTCTTTAATGTGTATAATCCTTGCATTGCAAAATGTTATTTATCCAGTGCATTCTGTCAAACAAGTATCATATATGCATTATGTCAAACAGTTCACGTGCATTGTCTATAGTTCACCAATCTGCTTTCTCCATACTTCCACGATTTGCTTGTGCATTCTATCAAGAACCATGTGTAGTGTTGATGTTCTTTATTATACCTCCCACATCCATGACATGCATATCAACATTACAAAGCATTAAATAAATGAATTTTGTCTTTACAACTGCCAATTGCAGCATATATATCTTATAACGAAACCTCACAGTAGGCGATATTCTCAAGTTTGACAGTCACATCTTCCAGAGCAATTGCAACTACAACATCGATGAAATCCCTCTATCCTTTTAAGCTTTGATGAATGTCCATAACTTGTTCATAAGCTCTCGACTTTGTATGGATGGAATGGAAGGTAGAAAATCTTGTAGTGTAGATTTGCATTATTAATCATATTGTCTTCGCTTACAAAAATCCATGAGACTGCATTTCATTTGTGCATTTTCTTTTTAACTCTTATGAAGAAGGTTGAGAATGCTCCAAAACGGAGCATTTCTAACCTTTTTATGCAAAATGAGTCCATATAAGGTTAGGAAATAAGGTTAGAGATGCTTTGTTTTGGAGCATTCTTAACCTTTTTCTTTTTGAGGTTATAAATATGAGTTAAGAATGCTCGAAAATGGAGCATTCTTAACCATTTTCTTTCAAAGACTGATTTTGACCTCCAAAAACCATTTGACTATGAAGGAGAACAAAGGGAAAATGAAAATAATGATTTTTTAAGATAAATTTCTCCCTCAAATGACCACAATATTAAAAAAAATTAAAAAATTAAATTATTTTTGAAAAATAATTTAAATATTTTCAATTTAATGCCCAAACTTAGGAAAGACGACCATATCGTTCAAACGGTAAGGAGTTAGGATTTGAAATTTTAAACACATATTGATGGTAGGGAATTGAGAAAAAATCATCATTTATTCCTCATGAAGATACCTAGGATGATGAATTTTAATTATTTGCGAGCAAGGGACATCAAAATTTGAAAGTTTATAATATAGCAAACTGTGAAGTGGGTTTAGGTAAAAATTGGTTATATGGTATAAAATGATGCTTAGGACATGCTCACAAAACTATTTCCCTCAATTCTTTGTAATTTTCAAAACTCATCCATTTTTCATATTTTAACTGACAACAACCTTGGATCACATGCTCACGCATTACACATAGACACCTATTTGGGCCTTCATTCAATGTTGGGACCAATTTGAAGTTCAAATTTTGGGTATGTAAAATATGGGGCAACACATGTGGAAACATTTAATTAGTCCACTTGCTGCCACGTGTCAAATTTATATTTTGTCGTGTTTCAACCCTTAACCATGCCATGTGTCACCTTTTAACCATGCCACGTGTCATCATCATAATACCACGTGTTATTTATGTTTTGAGCCACTTGTCAATGCACCCATGTCTTTCCCTCAACTTTCGAGGGCCATAACTTTTACATATGATGTCTATTTAAGTTCGTTCAACATGAGTTGGAAAGATCTTGATGAGGTCTAGAACAGGAAGGACTTTCCATCAACTTTAAACAATATCAATTTTTTAAGATCATCAATTTGGATCGATTGTGGGAGATCCTCCAAGATCAATTTTCCATCATTTACGTTATCATAGAATTGTCAATATTTATCATGATTTATATTTTACTTATTAAAAACATCTCATGATTTTCAATATCTTCTAACATCATATATTTATTTTCTTGCATTCCAATCTTTATTCATCTAACGATCTACCTATCACATTTAAGTCTAGACATTTTCCACATCTCATACCTTATTTCTCCTCTTAAAATCTCATATATGCCACATGAACCTACTTTCTCTCTCAAGAGGAAAATCCCATCTCATTCCTATGCACCAATGCTCTTCCTAATAGTTACAACATCTCCTTCAAAACTTTTCTATATTTTATTTTTCTTTGAAATTATGCTATATAATGCCATCTTAAGAAGGGGAAAATATAAACACCTAAAGCACATTCTCACATTTCCTCTACTAGCATCACACTAGGACTATCCTATAGTTTTTCTTTGAATATTATCTAAATGAATAATATTTATCTAATTAATCCGTTTTCCGGTTCTTCTAATGTCAAGCAACTATGTTTGAACTATTTGGTTAACAAATATAACATTCTTCCATCATTAATTTAATTAATCATTGTTATTTCATTAAGTCAAGACATTCAATAAATGTCTTGATATTATTCCATAAATTAATTAAATATATATTAATCATTTACATCCCGTGAAAATATTGTCATCATTGGTTAAATTAACTAATAAGCTTTAACAAACTTATAAGTCAAACATTTCTCTAACACATTATTTAAAATAAATAGTCAATCTTGCACATGGCTACAAGTACACAAGAGTCCTAAAATTTCCTTTTCAATCTCCACACTCCATCAAGATATGAGAAAATATCCATCATTCATCTCTTCTAAATCCTTTCCCTAATCATGTGCACTAATCACATGATGCCACTTGTAAAAATCTCACTCTCTCTTACATATGTATCAATTATATTCATCCATTATAAATGATTTAAAATTATCCACCCATCAATCCTAACCAAAATCTATAAATTGAGCATAAGACAAGCCATGTAAAAGAAGAGGAGTCAATTTCAACAAGGTTATATTATTGGATTGATAAAACCACGTTCATTTTCAATAATTAATAAAATAATCTTGAACACACCACTTAGGTCATGAAGGTTTGTGTGATAATAATTTTGTTACATTTGGTCATTGTTTTATTTATTTTCTCCATTAGAGGTGTAGTAAGGTAAAAAGTTGTGATATTATTGTTAGAGCACACCAATATACTATGGGGTGGCCTTGGGGGGGGTAATAAATCATTATATTATCAAAGGTATATGAAATAAGAACAACCACGTAAAGAACACATAACACGAGATATTATGTGAAAATCTTAGAAAGGAGAAATAATGGCAAGCAAGTTGCTTGGATCTATTGTCTAAATCTAGCCTCACAAATGAAAAATAAATTTACAAATAGATTTGAAGGCACCAACCCTCATGAGACACCAAACCCCTTGAAAATACATCATTTATGAGAACCAACCCTGAGGAAACTATAATCCTCTAACATGAGTTCTAAACAACTCGATACAAGAGAGACACCAACCTCATACAAATCAAGAGGCATCAACCTCATAACTGATTACAACAAATAACATACATGCCACTATCTAAAATAAGAATATAATGATATTAGGAAGGACATTTGTAATTTTTATTTATCATTTTGATAGCCTCTAGTCCACTAATTGTTCTACAATACATACACCACATCTGCAATGAAGGATATATTTTGATTTGCATTGGTAACCTTTGTTATGGATACATTCTCACCACCTCCACAAATGAATGATCTCCTTCACGTGTGTGCGTGTGTGTGCGCGTGCACACACACATACACACACACACACAATATATATATATATATATATATATATATACATATGGATATGCATATGCACATACATACATACATATACATACATATATACATATATATACATATACATATATACATATGTATGTATACATATATATATATATACATATATACATCTATACACATATATACATATATACATCTATACATATATACATATACATGTATACATATATACATCCATACATATGTATACATATATACACAGACACATGCATGTATGTATGTATGTAGATACATACATGTGTGTGTGTGTGTGTGTGTGTGTGTGTGTGTGAGAGAGAGAGAGAGAGAGAGAGAGAGAGAGAGAGAGAGAGAGGTGGATGTTGAGACTTGATATTTATCTCTTTTCTACAAAATACTTTCTCTCCTCTAGTCCTCTAGGTAGTTTGCAAGAACCTCATAGATATTTAGATGGGGGATAGTGAACAAGAAATTGTGGTTGTGAAGATAAAAATGTTGCTAGATGAGGAAATCAAGGAAAGAAGGTTTCCCTAGTCCCTAGTCATTGGGAAACCTATTCCCATTCTAGGAAAGGTTTAAAATATCTATAAAGTACTCTTTGGTAGATATTTGATCAAAAGTGTTTATGGCTTTAGTTTAGGTGTCAATAGAAATAACATTAGAACTCTATTTTGTGATGTGAAATCATTGTCCATTTTTTTCTGATTGTTCAAAGAAGGAACCACAAAAATTTGAGGAGATAATTTGATTTAGGGGCCCACAAAATGACAACCATTAATCTTGTGCTTAGTGGATTGGGATGTAAAATAGGTATTGGGTAGATTGAGGTATATTGTGCATGCTAGATCTAATTAAGATGTCCAATCTAATTGTTTACACATTCTTTTCAATCTTTAGACAAATTTATCTTGACATGGACACACATTTATGGATGAAACCAATAGAACCTATGAAGGTCAATTACAAAATACTCTCCCAATGAAAGTAGTAATGGTACTTAAAAGTTATAGCAAGGAAGGTATAACCCATGAACTTAGGCCAAGTTTGTACATGGACTGTCTTCTCATATAAGATGATCAAATCTTTCATCTAGGGCTAATAAACTAATGGTGATGCATGGAAATACCTCAAACCATGCTTGAGAATACTCTCAATATTGTTGGCCTTAGTAAAGTAAGAAAGAAACAACCATTTCCTAAGTTTTTTGGATAGTTTCAAGTCAAACCCCATGTGGGTTCCATTGCCTGTTCACACAATTGTAGAGCATACTTCAAGGAGAATTCTTCCAACAAAACACCCTATAAAAGTAAAATGTTATAGCCTCTTACATACAATATAAAACTTAGGGAAGGGTAAAACTTCCTTCATTGGGGAATCAAAGTCTATGCCTTGTGAAAAACATTTAAAAGAAACTTACATGCCTACATGTTTGGAGGTTACATTATGAAAAATTCACCAAACTATCAACACCAATATGAACTATTGTGTTGAAGCCATTTGAAGCCATAAAATGGACTAGCTAAAACACCATAATAAATGTGGAAGGGTTAAAGTTTCCATATGTGAAAGCTTTGGTTTCTCATAAGGATGGAAAAAAATATCTTGTAAAAAGAAACAAACCCAAGTAGAGCCAAGTCCTATCAGAAATTACGTAGGAATCAAATTGACTAAACTTTATTATCATATGTTTTTGTATATATGTGTTGGCGATGAACGAAGTACTTGTAACTCACTTAGTTTACAATGAATAACAAATATCACACATATTAAAACAAACAAAGAAAAAACAAGTAGTAAAACAACCTATCTACGTGGAAATGATGAAATATCCAACATTCCCCACTTATTACATCATTTATTTTAATTACTAATAAGAGAATCTTGAAAGCTTGTAAATTTCACACGTGTAAGAGGCTTGGTGAAGATATCAACATGTTGTTCCTATGTAGAGCAAAATTGAAGTTGAATGTTGTTTTGTTGAGCATGATCTTCAATGAAGTGGAAATGAACTTCAATATGCTTGGTTTGTTCATGAAACACTGGATTATGAACAAGCTTGAGAACACTCTGATTGTAACAGTAGAGGACCGTAGGTTGGTTTTCTAGTACCCCCAATCCTTCTAGTATGCGACATAGCCAAAATGTCTTCACACACTACTACACTTTGCAGCATGATATTTTTCTTCTATTGTAGAACAAGCAACTATGGGTTGCTTCTTACTTCCTCAAGAAATAGGACCAAAACGTAAGAAGAAAACAAATCCAGATGTGGATTTCCTATCATCAATGCTAAAAGGGTTGAGTATATTTATAGTTTCAATTTTGTTTTGAAACATAAGAGTGGCCAAATGAATAAAGATACTTTAAGTAGGAAGAACTTGCTGCTATGTGAGATACAAACTAATAGTGTGGGTTTTGCAAACTTGAAGGAATTGTATATAGAGGATGTCAATGTTAAGGAAGCGTATGAAGCTTGCCTTGATCCTAATTGTAGGAATAGAGAGCCTTGGATGGACTACATGATTCAAGAAGGTTTTCTATTCAAGGGGAATAAGCTGTGTATCCCTCGAGGCTCCATGCAGGATAATTTGTTGAAGGAAAAATATAGTGGTAGTCTTATTGGTCACTTTGGGAAGGATAAAGACTTATTCGCAATAAAGTAATTATTTTTTGTCCTAGGATGAATGCAGATGTGAGAAAGTATGTAGAGAAGTGCAAAATTTGTCAACTTGCTAAGGGAAGAAGTCAAAATGTTGGGCTTTACTAGCCATTTCCAATTCCAACCAGACCTTGGGATTCAGTAAGTATGGATTTTGTATTGGGTTTTCCTCATACACAAAGGGGTAATGATTCAATCTTTGTGGTGGTAGATATATTTTTTAAAATGGTTCATTTCATACCATGTAAGAAGACTAGTGATGCCACTAACATTGCTAATTTCTTCTTTAAAGAAGTTGTAAGGTTACATGGAATCCCAAGGAGTATAATTTCTAACAGGGATACAAAGTTTGTGGGTCATTTATGGAGGGCCCTATGGAAGAAATTGGGCACAAATCTAAATTTTAGTTCTGCATATCATCAAAAAATGGATGGTCAAATTGAGGCTATCAATAGAAGCCTTGGCGATTTGTTAGGATGTCTTGTTAGTAGTTCATTTGGAAGTTGGGATCTCATGTTGGCACAAGCATAATTCACCTATAATGATTCACCAAATAAAAGTATAGGTTTCGATGCTTTCTATGTGGTTTATGGTATGCACCCAAGGGATGTCTTTGAGCTTCATGATCTTGCTAGTGTGGAGAAGAGGATTGCAAATGGAGAGGAATTTTCCCAAGCCATTCATGATATTGAAGAGAAGGTGAAACAGAACATAGAAGACAACAACCAACAATACAAAAAGTATGTTGATCAAAAGAGGAGGCAATTGTGATTTCAGATTGGAGATCTTGTGTTGGCTCATCTTTGTAAGGAGAGGTTTCCCACAAGAATGTACAATAAACTAAAAATGAAGAAAATTGGTCCCTGCCAAGTCCTTAGGAAATTTTCTGCCAATGCTTATGAGGTTTCCTTGCATGCAGATCTACATATATCTCCCATTTTCAATATAGCAGATCTATATTAATATAAGGGGGGTGTAGAAGAGGATGGGATTGACACAACAATTTCATCTCTAGAAAATTTGCCTATAATAGTCTATGCTCCACCAAAATAAAATGCATTCTAGATAAGAAGTTGTTGAAGAAGACTTGTAAGAATGAGTATTTTCAGTATCTCATCAAATGGAGCAATCATTCCATTGAAGACGCTTCTTGGCTCACAAAGGATGAGATCAATAAACTAGGTCACTCAATGACATATCTAATGAGAAGGAGCTCATGAAATCATTCCACCTGGGGAGTCTTATGCAGGGGCATTCTATTCCTACAATTTTTGGTTTTATTTATGTTGTTGATATTTTGGTTTTTGTTTTATTTCATCGGAGTTGGGTGTTCTTCATTCTATGTTGCAGCATATCTCAAGTCTCTAATTACTACTATCACCTTGGAAAATAGAATGCAAGGGAGGTTCTTGTCTCCTGTTACCCGAGTGATAAGAATTCATTTTGTACATGGGGCTTTAACTACTTTGGGTGTTATTTTCTCCAAACTTGACAATGTTAATTGTCAGTTTGGTTTGTGTCACCAATTAGGTAGTTGTTTGGGATGGAAGTCGATAATTCTAAGGAGGATTCAAAGGGTCACAAGTTGGTTGGCCATTGGTTAGTCGACCGTTGGAAACCCCAGTGACCAGTAAACTATATGAAGGTGGCCAATAGTTGGAGGAATGGTTGGACGATGAATGTGTAACCATAGAAGCTATTTGTAGAGGAGACATTGGTCGAAGGAATGAATGCCCTAAACTTTCAGTGGACTATGGAAGATGATTGTTGAATGCTGTCAATGTGTTGATTGAGCAACCTCTGTAATTGATAAAACATAATAGTGGACATTTGTTCAATTCCCTGTCACAAATCATTAGGGGACTTTTGGATTTGAAATTCTTCCCATCTCTCTGAATGTGTATGAAATTGCAGGGTATTTTATTGTTCTTAATTTTGATTAAAGTAAATCTATTCTTTGTTTCTTGTTCAAACTGTTTCTCTACAATAAGAAGGATTGATTGAATCATGTTTGAAAGGTGAATTTGATTAAGTGGCCAGTGAGGCTTCCATCAACTATCTCAATCATTATATAATTATACCTAATTTGTGTATATGGATAATCATATCTTATCAATTTATAATTATATTCATATATCATAGTTTATATCCATGTTATTAATTTTATCACAAACTTTATATAGGTCATTAGTTTTATGATAGGTCAAAGTCATTACTTGATTAGCCATATATAACTGTACTCATTACTAAAAATTTTGAATTCTCTTATATTTCCAGTAATGAAGAATCCACACATTTTCTTGTCCATTCATCACGCAAATGGCCTCTCCATACTAATGTTTCAAGCAACTTATTAAGGTGTTCTACAGCTTGACCTGTGACTGACTGTATTTAGATTTACATTTGAAACTGATTTCTCTTGCTTAGCATGGCCAAAAAATGAAGTGGCCTTTAGTGGATCATGTTTTTGATTCAGCGTTTGCGAGTTGATTGCATCTTTAGAAATATCATTTGCTCATTCTCTTATGAAAACATTAGTTACAGACTATTTGTTTAAACGTGAATGATTTCTGTCGTATTCCTCAAAGTTAAAGTTTAGAATAATGTTTATTCATCCTCTTTAAAAATTATGCCTATATCATTTCATATAAGATGGAGAATTTATGACCAAAGTTATATTTGATGTCAAAACACAATGAAAGTTGTAGTTGTAGTTGAGCTTATAAAACCTTTATAGCAGTAAACTTGTTCACACACAAAAGACAACTCTGTTTTTCTCTTTTGCAGACACACAAAACAACTAAGTAAGATTCTATTCTAATAAATGCTAAATAAAAAAATCTCACAATAGAGTAGCTGCCTTGTTTCATGTGAAGATAATAAAGAAAATTAAATATGCATAATATATTACAAAATAAAAAGGACTGAAAAGGAATGTTGAACCCATTCGATCAACAGGCTGGACATACCACCAGTACAAGAGCCTTGCAGAAAATAAAGGAAAGACATGATTGAACAGGGGAGTGGCAAGAACAGAGAGATTACAGGATATTCCAAGTAGCTTTTCCTAAACATATTTTCTTTAATTAAAATATATGTCTGGGAAAGCAAAATAAAGGAGAAACTAAACTAACATAGCAACTGGCAATCCAATTGCTCAAGGTTGAGTAGTGATACAGAGCTCCTATGCTTCCTTTTGAAAATGCACAGCGATGGGAGCTGTGCTTGAATATGATCAGGAGGAGACTTGAGATGAATTACCTGATTGAGATATGGAAGCAAGAGACGGGAGTTCATGGGTAGGCTCCGTTCTAAATGAAGAAGGAACTGAAAGGTTGGCTCCATGAAATGCGGTATATGTTGGCACAGGTATTTCTGGAGGAAGATTAGGCACTCGATCTTCCACCTTCAACGACTTTACCACTTGCCTCATTTTGGGTCTTGCAACTTGATCTGGATGAGAGCACCACAACCCTATCCCTATCAGTTGTTCCATTTCTGACCTTTCATACTCTCCATTCAATTTCTCATCAGCAGCTTCCAAACCTTTGCCTTGACCATAAAGATCCCATACCCACTCTACAACCCTCATGTTATGCTCTTGCAAGCTCTTATCTACAGCTCTCCTTCCTGTAGCAATTTCCAAGGCCACGGCACCAAAATGTAAACATCTGATTCAGGACTTGTTCTTCCTGTGGTAACAGACTCAGGAGCCATATAGCCCAGGGTTCCAGCCTCCATTGTGGTCTGAGACAAACGATTGTGCTCCAATATGCGTGCCAAACCAAAGTCCCCAAGCTTTGCATTGAAATTGTTATCGAGCATAACATTGCTGGATTTTACATCCCTGTGTACAATACAGTGATCCCATTCTTCATGAAGATACAACAGCCCACAAGCTATTTCCAAAGCTATTTGATACCTACGACTCCAATGCAGTGGAGGAGAATCTCCTTTGATGAAAAGGTGTTTGTCTAGGCTTCCATTAGACATATACTCGTACACCAAAAGCAATTCGCCTTTCTCATGACACCATCCCAAAAGCTGAACAAGGTTTCGATGCCTTACTCGACTAACAATACTTATTTCAGAGATGAATTCTTTTAACCCCTGTCTTGACCCTTGTGAGACGCGCTTGACAGCAACAACTTCATTTGCTTCTCCTATAACGCCTTTGTACACACCTCCAAATCCTCCTTGCCCCAGCTTTAAAGTTTCACTGAAATTGTCGGTTCCGGCCTTGAGATCCTCCAGCTTATATCTACTTGGACCTTGGTCTACAAGCCTGTCAATCTCTATCTCATTGTCTTCACATGTTTGTTCGCTGCTGCTTTGCAATCTCATGACGATGGCAAACAACCTCCAGATCACAACTACCCCTGCTAAACAAAGAAATACCCCTACAATCGTCACAAGTTTTTTTTTTGGAAGACTTCCTAGTTTTGGTCTTGGTACTGAAGCTCCATGAAAGGATTGTGTGGGTAACACTGAATTTTCAGAAGAAGCAGAAATCCCTACTACAAAATCATCAGGAAGATAAGTGGAGATATCCAAAGGATGCGCGAGAATGGGATCTACTTGGGACATAGAGCTATTGGAGGCATTTGAGAAGAATATTTGCAGGTATTTTTTAATACCGTTATAATCTATGCGTGCATGCCACAGCGTCCTATAGTTTAATGGTGCATTCAAGTTCGTGTAATTTAAAGTCGGATTAGGACGATAGCCACCAACATCGGTGTAAACCTTATTGTCACTATAAAATTCAACTACGACAACGCCGACTGAGAGAGATCCATTACCGGGAAGACCGCTGAAAGAATTCACTGAGTGAGCACTTGTCGCCATTTCTTTCGATGTCATGAAGAAAGAGATTCCACCGTATGGATAAACATTAGGGCTATGGTTATAATATTTCAATACAAACTGAAAATCTGTAGTGAAGTTGTCAAGAGAAGACAGGCTAATGGACTCTGCCTGAGGTTTTGTTGGTCAATCTGTAGTGAGGATTTGTAATGTTTGTCAGATGGACTTCATGTCTAGACATTGTGGCATCATTTACACAGAGAATGTCGCTTGTATTGCAACTCCTGAATTGAGGAAAGCTGAAGTTTACGCCTGCGGACTGCCCCATTAAAATGGGGATCATTGCGTAGACCATATAAAACACAGCAATTAATAGGGCAGACCTAGCCATCTAACAAACAGCAAATAGAAAGAAAGAGTTTGATGAACAAGGATGAGAATTCACAGAACAATAACTATACAAGTTTCCGAGAGGACAAATAATTTGGTAACCTCTTCCTTTATTCACTTTGTAGGAATAAAATACTCCTGTCAAATACAGGAAAAAATCACTCCTGTCAAAAAACAAAAAAACTTCTAAGAGCCTATTCTCACCAAGAGAAAATTAGAACCACGAAGAATTAAAATATGTGGGGTAAAATAAAATAAAAGTGAACGATTTTCATTTCAATCGATCTTAGCTAGCAAGCATTTTGCGACGTCATTAGTACAACAAGATCTGATCTCATGAGTGTGTTGAAGTTATCTACAAGAAGACTTTTATTTTAGATGCATCTACCTGCAAGGCACTCTAAATCATGTCAAAGTTGAAATATTTGACAGCTAACTACTTCTCAGTTTGGATGTGAAATGAATTGTAGACAATACACATCTAGAATGCTTAGTTTTTCCACTTCTAAAAGTCTTTGCACTGATTATCCGCAGAGTCTAAATGTTTGGTTTCTCTTTTTCAGTTCATCTCCCCAGTTTCCCATCTATATACATGCATGGGAATCTAAAAGTACGATATAGCCGAAATATTGAACTTCTAATTATTGAATAGTCTTTGGTCAATCTTGTTTTCATGTATTTCCAAACGTCTCTCGGCTTCTGGAGAAAATTGAATTCCACAGAAAAGGAGAATATCGAACACTCGTAAGACATTTCAATTTGGAAAGAAATTTCCTTGCAGCTGCGAACAAGTTAGGATGCATTTGTTCACTGCCTCTGCAGTAGGATTTGGTATTTGGTACATTCTATTTAATTACTAAATTTTTTCATAGTTAATTATTTATTGTTTATATCTAACTAGTTACTAATAATTTTAGTTTTTTTTATATTTTATTTTTATTCAAAGTTATTAAAAAATTAATTATTTTTTAATAAAAATTTAATTATAATTATTATATGGATGTTGTTCAAACATTCATATAATAATTTTGTTTTATATCAGAATATTAGTAATACATGTTCTTTTAGTAATTGTCATATTCATAATAATCATAAGATTATATGATTTTTACTTGTGTTAGATGATAATTTAAGTAAGATAATAATAAATGAAAGGTTGATTCATTTTTATAGGGAAAAGAAAACATTAGTTAGAATTTTTAAAAAATGTCTTTTGTTATTATATTATTGATATAAAATTATAATTACAAATTTTGTTTACTAATATTATTTTTCATTTAGCAGTATAATGTTGGATGCCTTATCCTATAGCACCTACTTATCTATTATAGATATTTCTATATACTTACCATTTACTTCATCTAGATGTTCACAAATCACTATAATGTATTATCCCTATCCCTTAACAACTCGAATTTAGAGCTCACATTAATAGTCCATTAAAAGTATTGATCTTTTTCTTGTCACCCAATCTATGAAATTGTCAATTAATTAAATATTCTAATGAATCGGTGAAGAGAATATTGATCTGATATCAATGTTAGAGATTAAACTTGATATTAAATCTAGTATTTTATTTGAGAGAAAAGGCAATGTAGCTATTATATTGACTGAATAAATATATGGCACTAACTCATTTGACTGCAAAATCCAACAAAAATTTTCGATGAAAGATGCATAATTAGATGTTTCATCGGATAATTAAAATTTATGCCCGACGTTTAGTGTAATTTCAACGAAAGTTTCCGACAAAAGTTCATCAAAAATCGACAAAAATGTTTTTTAATAAATAAAAGTGGGCTCAACGATTTCTCTATACTTCTATGTGTATATATAATTATTTTAATCCCCATAAAAAAAAAACTTCCAGCCACAACCATAATGGGTTGTGCAAAGAATCTCATCCATTAGATTGTTTTAATATCAACCATTGGATCTTAGGGCTTGAATAAAAAACCCTAACATCTATTATGATGGAAAGTAACCCTATTCTCTCATTTGAACATTTTCTCAAGCTTTCTAACCCTAGCCTCATCCATGGAAGCCATTGTTGCAAGTTTCTCTAAAGTGTTTTGGGTTCATCAAATAAGCTATGGAGATCAAAGATTTCACCCAATCAATTCTTATAGTATTTTTTAAACCCTAGATCTGATGTAAATTTTCTCTTATATTGTTTGCAGATTTCTAAGTTGGGAAGGGGTGGCGGCCATAGGCATTTGTGGGAGATCAAAATCTCCATTTTATTTATTTTGGGTTCACACCAATTTTATTTTGAGTTTTTTTTCTTTCCCTCTTGTTTTCTTAATGTAGTGAAACCCTAGATCTATTTTTTTGCATCTTTTCTTTTTTTGGCAGATATCTCACAAGTGTGGAGTGGAAAAGAGTAGCGGCCATAAAAATTACAAGGTTTTTGTTTCCTTTCAATTTGCAGGATTTATTTATTTTTATTGTTTTTTTTTACGGGAAGGGGTTTGAAATTCCCCTCCCTTTCAACCTTTCCATGAGGACTTGCAGCCTCCATGGAGGTCACATCCCCCATGACTATGGGTTCAGCAAAATGCATGGAGGTCGCAACCCCCACCATGGGCTCTGCAGCCTCCATGGAGGTCGCAACCCCCACGACTATGGGTCATGCGGCCTCCATGGAGGTCGCAACCCCCACGACTATGGGTTTTGCGGCCTCCATGGAGGTTGCAGCCCCAAATTTTTTTAATTTAAAAAAAAAACTAATTTTTTAAAAATAAATAAAAAATATATATTATAATATAACAATTTTTAAATTTTTTTTTTAGTATATATAGATATATGCATGTATGTTTGGTTATGTTCTATATAATAATGTGGTGGTTGATTCCATTAGACAAGTCATTTTAAAGCATATTTGAAAAATAAGACGTAATGCTATGTTCTCTAGAAATTATTTTTAGACAACTATTATTCTATGGCTTTACTCTGACATAGTTCTTCAGGTGGCTTCTTTTTTCTCACAGTTCCAAGGTCTATGCAAAAGGAATGTGGATGCTATGAACAATCTTCACCAAATCAAGGAACATATCGTTCATTTTCAGACTTTGTACGCCCTTGATAAAAATAAAGGAATTTTGAAAGTTATGGGATGATTTGTATCTCTCTTTAGGTCATTCTTTGATTAGTGTGTATTGTATTGTGTTTTATTATAATTTAAGCTACCTGATGGTAGCTATATTCTTGTAATTGAATTGTTTCAATGAAAAAAAAAATAAAGTTTAATTTTTTATAATAAATTTCAATAGTTTAAGTTCAAATTTATTTAAACTAAATAAATGACCAGTTAAGAACAATCAATGACTAAATAAATGACTACCACATGACTAAATAACAACAATCAATGACTAAATCAATGACTAAAGAGACATTTAAAGAGACATTGTAAAATGTTTTGGGATTATTTTGGATGAATTTTTCGTTGATTTACTAATGAAAATCTGTTCCAATGACCATGCCACTATTTGATGATAATTCATTGGAATTTCGACGTATATAAATTTCATCAAAATAGCGACCAAAATTGTTTGGGTGTTTCGTTGGTAATCCGACAAAAGTTTGTTGATATAACAACAAACGTTTGTCAAAATTTGGAGTCAAATACAGTAGTGTGGTAGCTTATAAGATAGTGCCTTCATAAAATTATTGAAATCCTTATTGAACAATTTTAACTCTATAGTTATAGCTTGTTTTAATTAAAAATAAATATTCAATTAAATGTGTTACCATTAATCCAAGCGAGGTGGCATAAGTGGAAGAGTTAAAAAAAATCTAACAAGGAAACTATGATTAAAATACTAGAGAGTAGAACCACACTATGAAGACAAGAGTGTTGTAATCTATAATTACTTTTTGTCAAGAGCATAGCACAAGGGTAGGATGGTATAATCATATACTTTAATTCCACACCTTAATATAGTTGACAACACTCATAATTCCATAGAAAATATTCACAAGTAATGGGACAACTAGGAGATCCAATGAATTGAGTAGTCGAAAGGGCCACTTCTCTCTTGAATAATGAGGATGAGGTTGAAAATTACATCCACTAAACTCCATAACAGCCCAAACTACACCCAAACACAAGGGACAAACCCTCACTAGTGGTTCCACTACAAGGGGCTATAATCCCTACATCAATAAAAATGAGAAACAACCTTTTTATGAAAAATGCACACTTCCCAACTTAATAGATGGAATACTTCTAATCAATGGCACTGAACAACATATCTTTACATGGGAAAATTCAACAATTGAAGTGCAACAGGTTTTGCATCCACATTTTGCATAGAATAGAGACCATGAATACCTACTATCCAACAACATTAACTACAATACACTACAACAGTAAAATTAGACACTAGTGCCTAGAAAGAATGTAATGGAAATTACTCAACTTTCTAAAAAATATGCTAGAGTTAAAAAAAGGTGCCAAAATCTAGAAAAATGTGTTGGAGTTTAAAAGATACATAGTGAATGGATGAAAATTTATATGTTTCATACCTAGGGAAAAACTTAAGATTCGCAAAAATAATGATAGAACACAAATAAGCTTTAAAATTACCGCAAATCACTAGGAGACCAAAAAGTTAACCATACTTAATCTCCAACAAACAAATAAATGAAGGAGGAATTACCCATGGAGTCAAAAGTTAAAAGGGGATTCCACGATGAGACCAACCACATGAGAAAAGTAGGCAAATATTATCAACACACCATACTTTCCATCCTAACATGAGGAAATCTGAAGATGACACTACTTTGTGGTAGGTCATAATGCCCAACCTAAATCTAGGAAGATGAGTAGTACTCATCATAATGATGCCCTAATTTTGGTTTTTTAATACAATAAGTTAATTCTAAGTAAAAATCCCCTTCCTAAAGTGTCTAGTATGTATGTTGTGGTTCCATCTTTGACATCCTATAAAGGGCAATGAGGAAAACATTCCCACCATTTGGACGTCCTACTATCTCTCAACCTTTAGAGTTTCATTTCATTGCTTCTTTATTCTTAGAGAAACAAAAGAAAATGAACCTATGCTGAATGATATTGATTAAAATATATTGCGAGAGATGGTTACAAAAGGCATAGCACTATGGATCATGCACTTTCTGTTAGAAGAGAGTCTCACCCTAGAAGAAATTGGATGTTTATATGGCCCTACCTTCTCAACCTTGCTTAACTTCACTTTCTCCTAAAAATGATCCTTATCTTTCCCAAACTATCTAAAATGTCTAGTTGTTGATTATGATGCATTCTTATACTCTTTCTTGTACTATTATAGCTGATAATTCTTACACACTGATAGCAATATTACTATTGCACCACTTCTTGTGATAAATTTGGATCATGAATCAGATGACATGGTTGAAACTACAGACAATGATTTTCAATCATCCTTAATGTTTTCCAAAGCACTAACTCTAGCTTGTATTGCAACACATAGTGATCCTTCCTTAGGGAATGGTCCATGTTTGGAACTTGATATAGCTCCTTGTACTATACTAAATGTAGCTCCTGTAGCATCTTGCCTTCCATCTCTTTATAGTGAGCAAGATTGAGAGGTAGATGAATTTATATAGACTACCTTATAAGTGACGTACCTCTGTGTCTTTGTGTGTTTTCTTGCATGTAATATGATTCCTTTTGATGTACTATTTGACATTTCTTTTGGATTACCCTTGATGCTATGCTGGCACAATGATACAAATAGACTAACTATGTTATGACATTCTTCTATTTTTATATTCATTCTTCTATTTGTCATTTATGTGTTTTGTTGTAAATATGCTTTTGTGTTTTCTTTTAGGGAAAATGCAGAGTATTGAGGAATTTTAGTTCTCTTTCATGCTGACCCAAAAACCCTTTGTTCATTTGTATGTTCTCTTCTTCTTTTGTAATTGTAGTTCCACTGTATTTGGGGGATGAGGTTAATTCAAAATTTAATCAAATTGATATACATTATTTATCTTACCTTCATATTGATGTTAGATCTTTGGATCCCTTATGTGTTATTACATGCTCTTGTTTGTATTTGATATTGCCTTAATTTTCCTTTTTTATGAGCATTTAGTTGTTGTGATGTTCTTGTCTTTGAATGCATAGTATGTCAAAGGTAATTGCCCCTGATTTGCATATGCAATAACTTTTAGGTGAGGGCATGTACACTCCACTTTGTTTACACACCACAAGATTGATTATACACTTTGACCACACACTATGAACATTTTTTGTTCTATCACAACACCCTTTTAGAATATTCTATCTAGATCATCCAACAAACAAAGATTATTTCCTTGAATAAGAATCTCCAACAACATTGGTTTCAATCTCACCTAGTATATCCATATATTTTTACTAGCCCATGTGGCCTTCACCTGTTCATGGGCCACCAAGCATAACAAAACTCAAGATAGCCTTGTGACTTCTTATGTACATGACATCTAGTAAGTATATAAGGATATTACTAGTCCTAGAGGCCATTCTTTGTGTGTTTGTAACATGACTCCTAGTGAGGATCTGGGGATATTTCAACTACTAGATATCATGTCTTGTCTTTTGATATGGCTCCTAGTGATTGTATACAGATCTTGCAAGTCTTAGATGTCATACCTTGTGTTTTTGTATGGTCCATGTTTGTTCCAAATATTGATAATTTTTTCTCATTTATGCTTGACCTTTTATCTTGATGTTGTAGATTGATAAGATCTTAAGTCTTGAGCTATCTATTGCCTTGCTAAGCTCGGAATTGTAATGTCTCTTTAATGTCTTGATTAAAGAATCTTTAGCTTCTCCATACTTTACCATGAGTGTGATAATAAATTCACACTCACTAAAGTGGAGGATTAATGTAGTGTTACAAATTTGTTGGTAAACAGATTTATCACTGCGGTTGTTATTTGAAATTGACCCTCTTCACCCAAAGAGTAGTGCCAGAAATTATAATAGTTGGAGATATTGTGGGGGAAAACTCCCTCATATGATGGGGTTTTTATGATTTTTGTGTACTTGTAACTTGAAAATACATAAAGGATAAAATATAAAACCAAGATGAGATGAAGAATAGAAACCCTCATGACAAACATATGAATACCAAATAGGATTTCATAGCTGATAACATTTACAAGGGGATTTTAACAGAAAATGAGTTTTGATACGCAATGATGAAGAAAGAAAGATAACAAATCCCGACATAAGAAGAGATAAGTTACTTTTACATATTCAACCCAAGATACCAAGAAATGACTATGTTTCATTACATCGATTGCATAGATTATTGATGATTCACAAAGGTACATAAAGGGATCACTGATTCAACATACGAAAAATTAGCAACCCTAACTCAAAAGAACATTTAGAACATATGAACAAATGCATTCTTTATTATCTTTATGAGATTATACAATCTCAAAAAACCTCTTCTATACATAATGAAAAATCAAAATGTCTACAATTTTCTCTGAAGATTTTTTGCAGAGTTTCCCCTTTTGTAACTACCCGTTTTAGGTTTGTAACTAACGTAGTTTGAACGAGGTAGTTATTTGTACAATTCGGAGCAATTAAAGATAAACTTTAATTAAATTATTGAGTTCTAACCGTCACAAGCACTTTGACCAAAAGTCGCAATTATAAAGATAATACCAAGAAACATAACTATGACCTTTTACATTCATGTCTTGAGACTGCATTTCTTTAAAACACTCGATCAAACTATTCAAACTCTGTATCTACTCTTCCACATTTTTGCAAGCTATTTAAACATCATCACTTTTGCAGACACATGGGCAAAACAGCTCTTTGAGGTAATCTATCAAATAATTTAGAGCATGTATAGGGAGAAAGGTTGGTAAAGGCTCTTGGAATTTGGCTTTAAATTTACCAATTACATTTACTTGAAATCAAATTCATTTCACGCACTCACTGCACTTATTGTATTCTATGAGATGAAATCTCTGGAGTTGTTATTTCCCTGACGCACTCAATCAAATAGTTAAGATTCCTTGCCAATGCTCTTCCCATTTAATGCACTCACTGTAATAATTACATTGCATGAGATGACATCTTTTTGAGTTATGTTGTAAAACAGCTCACGCCTTATCTATGCTCACATACAATTTAACGCAGTCAATCAAACAGTGTATATGCCCTGACTACACTCCAATTTCAACTTGGCACCTCGATAGATGTCCATATGCTGATTTGAGGCTCCAATCACTGTGCACAGTAGAGAGGATGATGGCGAAGCTCATGAAATTCAATTTAAAACTGCTAAATACATATTCTTGATAGTTAGTTTCAAGAAATCTAAATGGTCATGAATATTCTACCGTTAGTGCATTTTATGAGATGATAACTCTTTGAAAGACTCTATCAAATTATCTCTGCTCCCACGATTTGTATCTGCTCACAGATTGTGTATGAGAGGCTTGCCTTGTTATGTGCTTCCACCTCCACATGCATTCCACGATATGTGATCTCCATGGTTCACTTGGAATTATTTTTATTTCATTTCTTTGCTTGAGAGGACATATCTTTGAAGCAATTTGTCAAACAGTTCAAGTGCAATGGCTATGATTTCACAGTTCGCATACATATCTGCCATTGGCTGCTACAACCGCAAAATCGGCCTAATGATTGCATTTGCTTGAAATGTTATTAAAATCTTCTCAAAAATCCATTCTGTGATTTCCTGTAGTCACTACACTGCATAGGATGACGTGTCTTAGAGGCATTTTGTCAGCCAATGCGCATATCTTGCACGCATGTCTACTATATCTGACAAAAATTACCCATCGCCGTGCTATGATGCACGTCCATAACCTGTTTCAATTATAATTTTGGAGCATTGGGCGCGAAAGTTAGAAATTTCAACTTTCAAACACAAAAGTTACAACTTTTGAACATTGGAGCATAAGTGAGTTGCAAAAGTTTAACTTTTCAAACTGAAATAAATTTTGTTTGATAAAGAATCTGACCTTGAAATTTTAATTGGTGGCAAAAGGGGATACAATGAATAAAACTCAAAAACGTTTTTGCACGACAAAGACCCAAGAACAGTATTTTTGCATTTTTCGAATAGAGGGTGGCAAAAATTAAAGCATTAAATCTCACAAAACTTTGCCACATTGCTCAGCATGGTGCCAAGAACATGCTCATAAGACAGTTCCTCTTTGACAGTTTATAGTTCTTAATATTTGATTATTTTTGCATTTTGGCCAGTACATGACAAGACTCGAAGGTGATGTCCTTGAACTGAAACTACATAATTGCATATCCTGAAAAACTCTCATATGTATACATTAAGGTATTGTCAAATGTTAGCTTCAATGCGAAAGTTTAAAATTTGGATGTTTAAAAACTGGGGTAACAAAATTCTATACGTAAACAATTTCAAACTAGACTTTGACCCATTTAGATGGTTTTGCCTAATTTATGCCTGATTATGCTCAATTTTGTGACTATTTATGTAAACTTGTTTCATTACCCTTTTCATTACAATTTTTATGGTTAGTTTTGTTGAGTCAAGAATAGAGACTAAAGATCCCATTAAAGCCGCTTTGAATGACTTAACACTAGCAGGTGGGTTGTCATTAATATTGCTAGCCTTTCCAATCAAATTACCATCCATTTTGGTTGGTATCATTCAATGAGATACGATGTATCTAATGCTCCACCTCTCACTTGTGCGAGTTGAAACCACACTAACACAAAAACAACCAAGTAATAAATATAGAAAAAAAAAAGGGGAAGTAGGTAGATTACATAGTGGAGGAGCTTGAAGATCTCCTCCAAAATGAGTACAAACACCTGGAATGGGGTTTCCTACACTCGCTCCTTATTCACCTACTCACAGTTTATATTTTAAAATTATGAATTCTACTCCAATATTTATTTTTTTAGGAAATCTAGACACAATAATTGGGTTAAATTTGATTTAAAATACCTCAAAATTATAGCTACCTTTTAGATCTAGCAACCATCTTCTAATGTGAAATCTAGCCTCATGTGTCTAATTCACGAAAATCCAAAGTCTAAACTAAATTTCTTGGATATTTTGAACTCAATGTGATCTTGGATCTGCACCAACATGATTCAATGTGAATTTACAATACAAAGATACAAAAATAAACACCCAACAATCTAGTGTTTATATCAATTTCTTTTTATTCTCCAATTTATCGTTTGATGCAAGAGAAAATAACACTCAAATTTTCAAGATCCATAAATATATACACTAAATATCTCTCAAAAGTACCAGCTAAAGGCACTAAATCTACTCCAATACCATATAATATTTGTCTACCAAGATATCTACCCAGGATATAGAGAACATAATTGAAAGTACAAAGAAACGACAAGAATAAAGTATATTATTGTACGAAAGAATGTAGATAAAATTATCATTAATAGTTTGTGTAATTTTTTATAGAAACTTGGTTATATAGACAATGTTGATACTTAGGACTACATGAGATCATGAAAAGTATCTTAATATCATGTTATGAGACATAAAGTGATAAATATCTTGTGTACCGTAAGTTAAATTAGCTAGAATAGTGAGAATAAGACTTAGGGGGTAAATCAATTAGGTAATATCAATGTTTGTATGAATACTATAGTGTATAGAAAAGACCAAATTATTATAATTCTCTAAGCATTGTGGAAGTATGAGTACAAAGAAAAATCCATATATGATAACAAATAAATAGAACTTTTATCAAAATGAAAGAGATCTAAATATCTTTATTATTTTCATTGTCCATAAAATGTAAAAAAATTGTATACAACTTATAGAATAATAAAATAACATTTTTCATCTCTTTGTATCCATGCACCTACAAGGATAACATGCATTTCATAGGAGGAAATAACAAAAACAAAATAATGGGGATCATGTGTGAAATACACAAAAAGACATGTATACAATCATATGTTGTTATATATATCTAAGGCTTATCATCCACTAGATAATTATCTTACTAGTATAGATCATGAAGTGGAGAATGAGTTGAGAGAGAAATCTTTTAATTAGAAATTCAACTATCAAATGACATAAGGATTGAGCTAGAATTATAATATTATCCCAAGTTTCAAATAAGGCGAGTATTAAAAAACTTATTAATATCAACAAAAATGAAGGAATATCTATGTATAATGCAACCATGCAATTGTCAATGGAAGATACATATGAGTCGCTATTGATATAATCAACCAAATGTTATTGTTCACTAGTAGTCTCTACTACTAGAATAATAGGTATAAAATGATCTACAAGAAATAATAAAGGTGGATTAAGATTTTGTATTTGTGATAAGGTATAACCTAAAGAATCCTAGGATGAAATTTAAGTAGACAACTTGTGGATATCAATGAGGATATCATATGAGACCATCTTTGTTTTCATTCTAAGTGTGACATAATAATATTATAGGCTACCAATATTTTGTTATTACAAAAGGCATGATGTTGCATGCTTGTGACACCTTATAATCTCAAAAAAATCTATTAGTCCTTTTTTCTAATAAATGATATTATTATTAGCGTTTATATGTGGTCATTTGATGGTGTTTGAATAGTTGACATGATCTTTTACATATATTGAAGAATTAGAAACTAATTTATGGTAGATATAGTTGTATTTGAGATGGAGGCTATATGATTAATCTTGTTGTATATTACTTATTTTTCTCTATTGATTGAATTTATTTTATGTTATCCATCCCTATAATTTAAATTTATTCACTTTTATGTTAATAAATTTGTAATTCAAACGAAAGTACAAAATGTAATACTTTCTTTATGCTTCAAGTGTCTACATGATTGTCCAATTTTTTTTTTAAATATAGACATGTTGTATATATTTATAAGGATCTATTTTGTAGCCTAGCCACATATGATTAATTAGTTCTTATAAGAACTTGTAAAACTATTTCAAAATACTTTTTTTATTTTTTATTTTTATTTTTTTGGCTGTATTACATGAAATTTGTGAAGCATGCTTGATTATGTATGTTCATTGAAAGATACAACTAATTTATCTACATGAAAAAATAATGCAAAATAAATTGTAGAAAATACACATGAAGAATGCTTATCTTACACACCTTTTTCCACTTCTCAAAGTCTTACCACTGATTATTCCCACGGTATAGATGTTTGGTTTTGCTTTCTCAGTTCATCCTCCCATCTATATTCATGCATGGGAATTTAAAAGTAGGATATATAAATGTCAAAGCCGAAATATTAGCCAATTAATTATTCTTCACGGTCGTTGTAGAAGAGTGTTGGGTCAATCACGATTTTATCTATTTCCAAAGGAGAAAATTCTATTCCACATATGAGGAGAAGATTGAACAATCGTAAGACATTTCAATTTGTATGAAATTTCCATCTCACTGCAGACGTCACAAGTCTGAGAAATTGAGATTTAACATGGGCATCATAAAACATATTTTTTTGTCTAAGGAGTGGACCGTGCGATTAAATATGGGCCGCCGGTCTTGACCCGGTGATTCCAGTGGGTAAATGCTCGCGGTAAAGTTAGGGTAAGAGTTCTCCTATGTGTTATTTTCATTTATTTGTTAAAAATGGGATGATATTTAAGAATAGTTCTATCTATCTTATTTTATTTCAATCTTATTTATCTTATTATTATACAAGTCATAATACATTTATCTATTGAATGTTGAAGGTTCATATTGATGGGGTCATTGGTGTAGGTAAGTGTTCAATGTCGCACAACTCATAACAAGTTTATCCATTGAATATTAGAGGCTAGTATTGATGATAGGTCATTACTATATCACAGTTTATATTCAAGTTATTAATTTTATCACAAATTGCATATAGGTCATTAGTTTTACAATAGATTTCACCAAAATCACTCCTTGCTAAGCCATGCATATATAACTGTACTCATTACTAAATTTTTTGACAAGAATGAAGAATCCACACATTTTCGTGTCCATTCATCATGCAAATGATTAATCCATACTAATGTTTCAAGCAACTTATTAAGGTGTTCTACATCTTGACCTGTGACTGACTATGCATTTAGATTTACATTTGAAACTAATTTCTCTTGCTTAACATGGCCAAGAAATGAAGTGGCCTTTAGAGGATCATGTTTTTGTTCCAGTGTTTGTGAATTGACTGCATCTTTAGAAATATCAAATGTTCATTCTCTTATGAAAACATTAGTTATAGACTGTTTGTTTAAACTTGAATAATTTCTGTCTTATTTCTCAAAGTTAAAGTTTGGAGGAATATTTATTCATCCCTCTATAAAAATTGTGACTATATTATTTCATATATGGTGAAGAATTTATGTTCAAAATTGTACTTGTGTAAAAACACACTGAAAAACTACGGAATGCATCAAGATTTTTGAATGAACTGTAGATCTTATGTCCTAATCTATATTATATAAATAATATAAATGATAATAAATGTATAATTATATAAACAATATATTGTATTATATCTCCCGAATGATAATAAATGTATAATTATATAAACAATATATTGTATTATATCTCCCGAAATCTCTTAAATCAATGTATTTAGCCTGAATAATGAAAATAACAGCCCGTCCATCAGAGCTAAATTTTGACGGGTATTTTTCAGAATACCCATCTAAGGTGTGAGAATCATGGGGACGTACATACAACTAATGGCCTGAACTAAAAAGTTGTATTAAAATGTCTCAAAAGCTGTAGATATGACGATGGAAGCTCTTAAGTCATTCAAGCAAATAAATAAATTTAAAAAAATGAAACCATCAAATGTATAGTTATTTTAATCGTTTTAAAGCCGATCACCAAAGAGTTGAAGGGAAAGGCAGAGGAAGATCAGAATAATAAAACAATTTAATTCTATACATGTCAAGTCAACACAGTTACTGCTCTTTTTCTATATCGATGTTTATAGGACTGTGCTCTTTTTCACATTAGTTGAGCTTAAAAAACGCTTAGAACAGTAAACTTGTTCCCCAACAAAAGAGAGCTATGTTTTTCTCTTTTGCAGACACACACAAAACAACTAAGTAAGATTTCTATTCTAATAAACGCTAAATGAAAAATCTCTCAATAGAGTTGCTGCCTTCTTTCATACAAAGACAATCGAGAAAATTAAATATGCACAATGTATTACAAAATAAAAAGGACTGGAAGGGAATGTTGAACCCATTCGATCAACAGGCTGGCCATACCAGCAGTACAAGAACCTTGCAGCAAATAAAGGAAAGACGTGATTGAACAGAGGAGTGGATCACTTCTAATATATGTTGCCCATCCAAGAACAGAGCGATTACAGGATAATCCAAGATATTTTCTTTCATTAAAATATATGTCTGGGAAAGCAAATAGTACATAATAAAGGAGAAACTAAACTAACATAGCAACTAGAAATCCAATTGCTCGAGGTTGAGTAGTGATAGAGAGCTCCTACGATTCCTTTTGAAAATGCACAGCGATGGGAGCTGTGCTTTAATATGATCAGGAGGAGACTTGAGATGAATTACCTGATTGAGATGGGAGTGCATTGGAAGTCTCCATTGTAAATGAAGATGGAACTGAAAAGTCGGCTCCATGAAATGCGGCATATGTTGGCACAGGTATTTCTTGAGGAAGATTAGGCACTCGATCTTCCAGCTTCAACAGCTTTACCACTTGCCTAATTTTGGGTCTTGCAAGTGGATCTGGATGAGAGCACCACAACCCTATTCCTATCAATTGTTCCATTTCTGCCCCTTCATGCTCCCCATTTAATTTCTCATCAGCAGCTTCCAAAATTTTGCCTTGACCATAAAGATCCCATACCCACTCTACAAGTCTCATATTATGCTCTTGCAATCTCTCATCTACTATTCTCTTTCCTGTAGCAATTTCCAAGGCCACGGCACCAAAGCTGTAAACATCTGATTCAGGGCTTGTTCTTCCTGTGATCACACACTCAGGAGCCAGGTAACCAAAGGTTCCAGCCGCTATTGTGGTCTGAGACAAGCGATTGTGCTCCAGCATGCGCGCCAAACCGAAGTCCCCAAGCTTTGCATTGAAATTGCCGTCGAGCATAACATTACTGGATTTTATATCCCTGTGTACAATACATTGATCCCATTCTTCATGGAGATACAACAGTCCACAAGCTATTTCCAAAGCTATTCGATATCTGTGACTCCACTGTAATGGGGGAGAAGCTCCTTTGCTGAAAAGATGTTTGTCAAGGCTACCATTGGACATGTACTCGTACACCAAAAGCAATTCTCCTTTCTCATGACACCATCCCAAAAGCTGAACAAGGTTCCGATGTCTTACGCGACTAACAATACTTATTTCAGAGATGAATTCTTTCATTCCCTGTCTCGACCCTTGTGAGATGCGCTTGATAGCTACCACTTCGTTTGCTTCTCCTGTAACGCCTTTGTACACACCTCCAAATCCTCCCTGCCCCAACTTTTGAGTTTCACTGAAATTGTTTGTTCCGGCCTTGAGATCCTCCAGCTTATATCTACATGGCCCCTGGTCTACAAGCATGCTAATCTCTATTTCGTCATTTTCGCATGTTTGTCTGCTTCTGCTTTCCAATCTCCTCTTCTTCCCAATGGAAAACAATTTCCAGATCATAAGTGCCCCTGCTAAACAACAAAAGACTCCTACAATCGTAACAATTATTATTTTGGTTGAAGACTTTCTTGTTTTGGCCTTGGTATTGAAACTCCATGAAAGGATTGTGTGGGTCTGACTTGAATTTTGAGCAGAAGCAGAAATCCCTACTACAAGATTGTCTGGGAGATATTTAGAGAAATCAAAAGGAAATGCAAAAACAAGATCTTTTTGGGACATGGAGGTTTTGGAGGCATTTGTGAGAAATATTTGCAGGTACTTTTCTATATCGTTGTACTCTATTCGTGAATTCCACAAAGCACCATCGTTTAATGTTTGATTCAAATATGTTTTATTGTAAGACTCAGAAGGAAGATAGCCAGCAACATCTGTGTAGATAGAGCAGTTGTAAATGTAACAATAAAATTCAACACCAACCATCTTGGGTGACAACTTATATCCATTTCCCGGAAGACCACTGTAATAATCAGCTGAGCGAGCAATTGTCGCGATTTCTTTAGATGCCATGAAGAAAGCAATTCCCTCTCCTCCTTGGTCATCACGACTCAGATTATAATATTTCATAGCGAACTGGATGTCCGTAGTGAAGCTTGCAATAGAAGAGATCCCAATGGTCTGGTTGTAAACAATCCTCCCAGAAGTGTTGTTGCTCACTTGAACGTTTGTATTGTTTGTAAGATGGACTTTATGCCCAGATATTGTGGCATCATTTACACAAAGAATGTTGCTTGTGTTGCATCTCGTGAATTCATTAAAGCCGAAGTTCACGCCTGCTGACTCGGCCATACAAATGGGGATAGACAGAGTATTCAGTGCGCAGAGCACACAAAACACACCAATTAATTGGGCAATGTTAGACGTAGCCATCTAACAGACAATTCTATTGGAAGCAGTGATCCGATATACGAGAAATGATGAGAGCTGAGATAACAATAAAAAAAGATGTGTGGGAGAAATGTGGTCGGGAATAAAAATGTAACAAAGATACATAACTTGGTAACTTCGATTTTTCTTGAAGTCTATCCAAAGATCTCAACTATATTTAAACGCCCATTGCGCATATACAACTAAATTAATAAAACCAGTCCCATCAAAACCAAAAAACCACTTTTTCCTATCCGACACGAAAACATACCCACCATTTGTTTTAATGTGAACGGAAATTTGTTTCTGACTTTTAAGTAAAGCCATGTATCTTTTTTCCTTCACCGTGTGTAAACTGCAGAATATTGGAGCGCACTTCTCTGTCCCGTACAGTTGTGATGGTGTATAAACGTCATGTATTTCGGTCGAAGTCCAACAAAGGGTCGGAAATACCCGTACGTTGAGGTGCTCTCATTGTCGCCGATATTAAGATGACATTCTTCCACTAAATTATGGAATCCTATCATATCTGATCAATAGTAATCAAGTTTTTTGTGAGAATTAATAAAAAAACAATATTTAAAAAAAAATGAAGATAATGATAAAAGATATTCAAGATATTATAAATGTCAGAGAGATTTATGTTATTGTGAGTCATTAAAAGACATGAAAGTTGGTGGAAAGCATGATTGATAGTTAGGTGTTTAGTACTTTTTGCAAAAAAATGCATCTTTGGGCATTGTCAATGAAGTCTCATTATTTGTGTTCGATGTCCAAGGAATATGCAACTCTAAGGGTCAGAAATATATTAAAAAAAAAATAGTGTGTGTTAGAAACATTGTAGTCATATTGTTGTCATTGATATCACAAAGGAAAGTGCTGATCCAAGAAAGAAATCAATGGTCCAAGAATGAAATCGTTGTAAAAAGCCAAGGCCCACTAATTACCATCTAAAGTAACTTAAATAAAGAATGCAATCAAAAGACAAAAATGCAAGTTTTTGAAGCATTAAAAGTGTCTATTCATATAGATCAAAAGACAAGTTTAAGGTTATTCAAAAATGTATGAAGATGCCCTTCATATTGACTTATATGCGAGACAAACTTAAATATATGTTAGTCAACTCCAACAAAATAAATTTAGATTGATTTTTATTAATGTTAACCAAATCATACTTTAGCCACCTTTTGCTTTGACAAACATTTAAACTAAACCTTCAAACTTTTCATATTTGGCCAATTTCTTTTGCTTCTTATGAAAACAACATATATACTTAAGATCAGTTCGCCCAAGTAGAACTGTGAAAAGTACAATGATTATAAGTGAAGCAAGGAAATTACAAATGATTGCCTTAGGACAACAATTATATTTCATTCACCGTGTGTAAACTGCAGAATGTTGGAGCGCACTTCACTGTCTCGTACAGTTGTGATGGTTTGGGTTTGGGATTTTATGCAAACGTGATCGGCTTATTCAAGTATATCGGTCGAAGTCCAACAAAGGGTCGAAAATTTGACTCAGACTTTTTCGTAAAGAAATGTATCTTTTTTCCTTCACTGTGTGTAAGCTGCAAAATGTTGGAGGGCACTTCACTGTCTCGTACAGTTGTGATGGTTTGGGACTTGATGTATTTCGGTTAAAAATATATAAAACAAAAAATAATTAGGGATAGGCTTTGTCACAAGAAAAATACATTGATAAAGATAGATTTAATATGAAGAGTGCTAAGGCTATAAGCACGCCACTTGCTAATCATTTTTGTTTTAACTTGTAAGATGTGTCCCATGATACAAGAAAATTAAGAATATATCGAAGGAATTTCATATTCATTCGTTGTTGGGAGCCTCATGTATGCAATAGTATGCACTAGACTCGACATTGCTTATGTAGTGGAAATAGTGAGAAGATATATAAACAATATAGGTAAAATTCATTGGCAAGTTGTTAAGTGGATCTTATAGTTTTTGAGGGGCACTTTATATTATCTTTTGTGCTTTGGAGAGAAATATGGACATCTACAAGGTTTTGTTGATTCTAATTATGGCTAGTGGTTTGGACAAACGGAGATCAATTACTAGTTATGTCTATATAATTTTTTGGGTGGCGATTAGTTGGGTTTCCCAGATTGCAACAAGTAGTTTCACTCTAAACCACTAAAGTTGAATATGTTTCTCTCACTAAAAGTGTAAAAGAAATTATATGGATGCAGCATTTATTAGGTCAATTGACATGAAAAGAACATGTTTTTACACACTTTTATGATATCGATAGTGATAATCATTTTTCCAAGAATACAATATTTCACAATTAAACAGAGAATACTGAGATAAGGTATCATTTCATTCATAGTGTTCCTGAAGATCCATACAAAAGTTAATCCAACTGATGCATTGATGAAGATAGTTTCAAGGGAGAAGCTCAAGTTTTGCAAGGCTTCTCTTGGCATTCTCAAGATGTAATAATATGCCTAGAAAAGTGGGGGAACATCTTTGAGCAACCTTTGTAGCAGCAATGGTTGGACTTCAAGTGGGAGATTATTGGGTAGTGAAATCCAATGTGTGCAGCCTCTTGGACTTCTTTGTTTTCATGCCTCCATATCCTTTTGGCCTTCTTTATGAAGACTCTCAAATATATAAATAAAAAGTGTGCATAATGTATTCATCAATATTGTTGATGTATATGAGCTATTGTTACATGAAACTAGAGAATAGAGATAATAAAGAGATCTCTCGTGCTTTTCTTGTGGATGTAGCCAAATTGGTGAACCACATTTATTTAGTGTTATGCATATTTATTGTTTGTTTTATCTTGTACATATCTTATCAATTTGAGTTTGTATTTAGTTATTTATTTGCACTTTGCATCAACATTTTATGCCTTCTATTCTCTGGTCATTCCATAAATGACATTTTTCATTTGAGATAATCTTGTTTCTAACATATTCAAACTTAAATCCATCATGTAGAGGGACAAAATCATTGCAAGCTTTGATACTATATGAAGTGGAATGGTGAAAACTTAATATATTATTTAGAGAAAAGGAAACATATTTATGCAAAGGATAATGAAAAGGTGTCGCTTATGAACTGCACAACAATTCCCTCAACTAACTATATAACTATGTACCAACAATGCAATATGCTAGAAAAGTTATTTTGATGGACTTTGTAATTTTAAACTAGATCATTTCACTAATACACGGAGACTCAATATTTTTCAACAACATAGTCCTACAAAACTAATTAGGCATGCAATAACACATGAGCCATGCAAATTTCTTCAATGAAATAGTCATACAACACAAAATAATAAGAGTACAAATATAAGGGACATTGATTACAAAAATTGTTTACTATATGTTTCTTCTTCTTCTAGATAATCTCAATTTATTAATGACTAATTCTTCTTAAACATCAACTAATTCCATAATCGAATAGCCAATAGTAATTTTGTACCTCATCATATCAAAATATAAATATTTATTCTATGTTTATTAATTAAAAATTGATCACTGACTATTAAAATTGATGTTCATAAATAAATTTACTCAATTTCCAAGGCATTAATATCTGTTTAGTGAAGATAATATTTCAAATCTTTGAAACAACTTTAAATAATTATTTTATTTTATTTCGACAAACAAGAAATGTTATATTAATCTCAAAAGTTGAAAGTGTTACATAATGATTTTTCATATAGCAATAGCTATCCTTCAAGATCAAAGAATAAAAATCTAAAGGAATCTGTTATAGATCCACCCCACCAAGTCTTATAAGAAAACATAAAAACAAAATTAAGAAAATTGGAACACAAAAGAAAACTATCAATATAAATCAACATTAAAAAATAAAAAATAAATCATCAGAAATAATAGTAGAAGTATTGACAACAACAACTATTTACTTCAATCAATTTCTTCCTATTTTGCTTCTAGATAATTTCTTATTTAGTTAAAATCAAGTTTAATTTTTTTTTAATACAACAACTTTTTAATTTGAATGGATCTCTTCTTGTTTGGCTTCTGAATGATTTCTTGTTCAAGTATAAGGCATCCCCACTTCCACATCCATATTGCCGGGTTTGTTTAATTCTTTATTATTACAGTCAAATTTACTTATATTGGAAGACTTTTCAATTCCCATTGGTTAGAAGAGGAACTGCAAAGCTGTAAAGAAACTTCATTGTCCCTTCACTAAAGGATGTATTGCAAGGATTCAAAGAATTATATATTTGAAGAGAGGTGTGGTGGAGAGGAGTCGGTGAACAAAATGGTTTTTTTATGAAAACAATGATGATATTTTTAGTTATATGTAATTTATGAAAGGAATCCTAAGTGTCAAATAACGCTTCCAAATGCTAAATCTAACAAGAGAGGCGATGTAGATCTTTTGAGCTTTTAAACTATTGCAAATTAGATAAACACGTATAAAATTAGATTGAAGAAATAAAAGCACAACACTAGATTTACATGGGAAAACTCTTTCAAAAAACACACACTCTAAAATCCAAACTCAATTGTATTATCTGCAACAATGGTTACAATGCAATGCACAAAGCCAATGCTCTTCAGGAGTAGCTACAATAGAGAATTCAAGAACAATTTGGTAGCGTAACAACGCCTTATAAATAATCAACCTCTCTCATAAAAGATAATTAAGGGATCAACGTATTGATAGAGCTCATCACAAAGAGGTATGTGTTGGGATGGTTTCCAAAGCCATCTTCAATTCCCAAGAGGTAAGTTGTGTCACAAGAAACACCTTGCTAATCCAATGACATGTTGCACATAGCAACTTCCTAAGCAACAACAACTATCTCTTCATAGTGTGTGGTCAAAGTGTATAATCAATCTTGTGGTGTGTAAACAAAGTGGAATGTACATGCCCTCACCTAAAAGTATTTGCATGTGCAAATCAGGGGCAATTACCTTTGATATACTAGGCATTCAAAAACAAGAACATCACAACAACTAAATGCTCACAAAAAAGGAAAATTAAGGTAATACCAAATACAAACAAGAGCACGTAATAACACATAAGGGATCCAAAGGTCTAACATCAATATGAAGGTAAGATAAATAATGCATATCAATTTGATTAAATTTTGAATTGACCCCATCCCCAAAATGCAATGGAACTACAATTACAAAAGAAGAACAACACATACAAATGAACAAAGGGCTTTTGGGTTAGCATGAAAGAGAACTAACATTCCTCAATACTCCGGATTTTACCTAAAAGACAACACAAAATCATATTTACAACAAAACACATAAATGACAAATAGAAGAATGAAGATAAAAATAGAGGAATGTCATAACATAGTTAGTCTATTTGTATCATTGTTCCAACATAGCATCAAGGGTCATCCAAAAGAAATGTCAAATAGTACATCAAAAGGAATCATATTACATGCAAGAAAACACACAAAGACAAAGAGGTACTTCACTTATAAGCTAGTCTATACAAATTCATCTACCTCCCAATATTTCTCACTATAAAGAGATGGAAGGAAAGATGCTACAGGAGCTACATTTAGTATAGTACAAGGAGCTATATCAAGTTCCAAACATGGACCATTCCCTAAGGAAGGATCACTATGTGTGGCAATACAAGCTAGAGTCAGTGCTTTGGAAAACATTAAGGATGATTGAAAATCATTCTTTGTAGTTTCAACCATGTCATCTGATTCATGATCCAAATTTATCACAAGCAACAGTGCAATAGTAATATTGCTATCAGTGCATAAGAATTATCAGCTATAATAGTACAAGAAATAGTATAAGAATACCTCATAATCAACAACTTGACATTTTAGATAGTTTGGGCAAGATAAGGATCATTTTTAGGAGTAAGTGAAGTTAAGAAAGGTTAAGAAGGTAGGGCTATATCAACATCCAATTTCTTCTAGGGAAAGACTCTCTTCTAACAAAAAGTGCATGATCCATAGTGCTATGCCTTTTGTAACCATCTCTCGTAATATATTTTAATCAATATCAATCAACACAGGTTCATTTTCTTTTGTTTATCTAAGAATAAAGAAGGAATGAAATGAAACTCTAAAGGTTGAGAGATAGTAGGACATTCCAAATGGTGGAGTGTTTTCCTCATTGCCCTTTATAGGATGTCAAAGATGGAACTGCAACATACACACTAGACACTTTAGGAAGGGGATTGTTACTTAGAATTAACTTGTTGTATTAGAAAAAAAAAATTAGGGCATCATTATGATGAGTACAACTCATCTTCCTAGATTTAGGTTGGGCATTATGACCTACCACAGAGTAGTGTCATCTTTAGATTTCCTCATGGTAGGATGAAAATTATGGTGTGTTGATAATATTTTCCTTCTTTTCTCATGTGGTTGGACTCATTGTGGAATCCCCTTTTAACCTTTGAATCCATGGGTAATTCATCCTTCATTTATTTGTTTGTTGGAGATTAAGTATGGTTAACTCTTTTGTTCTCCTAGTGATTTCTGGTAATTTTAAAGCTTATTTGTCTTCTATCATTATTTTTGTGAATCTAAAGTTTTTCCTTAGGTATGAAACATAGAAATTGTCATCTATTCACTCTATATCTTTTAAACTCCAACACATTTTTGTAGATTTTGGCACCTTTTTATAACTCTAGTGTATTTTTTAGAAATTTGAGCAATTTCCATTACATTCTTTCTAGGCACTAGTGTCTAGTTGTAGTGTTGTAGTTCATTTTGTTGGATAGTAGGTATTCATGGTCTCTATTCTATGCAAAATATGGATGCAAAACATGTTCCACTTCAATTATTGAATTTTCCCATGTAAAGATCTATTGTTCAGTGCCATTGATTAGAAATATTCCATCCATTAAGTTGGGAAGTGTGCATTTTCATAAAAAGGTTGTTTCTCATTTTTGATGATGTAGGGCTTATAACCCCTTGTAGTGGAACCACTAGTGAGGGTTTGTCCCTTGTGTTTGGGTGTAGTTTGGGTTGTTATGGAGTTTAGCGGATGTAATTTTCAACCTCATCCTCATTATTCAAGAGAGAAGTGGCCCTTTCGGCTACTCAAGTCATTGGATCTACTAGTTGTCCCATTTCTTGTGATTTTTTTCTTTGGAATTATGAGTGTTGTCAACTATATTAAGGTGTGGAACTAAAGTATATTATTATGTCATCCTACCCTTGTGCTATGCTCTTGATAAAAATTAATTATGGATTACAACACTCTTGTCTTCATAGTGTGGAGACTCTCTAGTATTTTAATCATAGTGTCATTGTTAGATTTTTTTAACTCTTCCAATTATGCCACCTCACTTGGATTAATGGTAACACATATAATTGAAGAGTTATTTTTAATTAAAAAGCTATAACTATAGAGTTAAAATTGTTCAATAAGGATTTCAATAATTTTATGAAGGCGCTATCTTATAAGCTACCACACTACTGCATTTGACTCCAAATTTTGACAAATGTTTGTTGCTATATCGACAAAATTTTGTCAGATTACCAACAAAACACCCAAACAATTTTCGTCACTTTTTTGATGAAATTTATATATGTCGAAATTCCAACGAGTTATCGTCGAACAATGGCACGACCATTGGAACTGACTTTTATCGGTAAATCGACGAAAAGTTCATCCAAAATAATCACAAAACATTTTACAGTGTCTCTTTAGCCATTGATTTAGTCATTGATTGTTGTTAGCTAGTCATTTATTTAGTCATTGATTGTTTTTAACTGGTCATTTATTGAGTTTAAATAAATTCGAACTTAAACTATTAAAATTTAATATTAAAAATTAAACTTTAATTTATTTTTCATTGAAACAATGCAGTTACAAGAATATAGCTACCATCAAGTAGCTGAAATTATAAGAAAAAACAATACAATACACACTAATCAAAACATGACCTAAAGAAATGATGCTAAATGATCAATGATATGTAAAATGAGACTAATGCAAAGTTAAAATTATATGATAATGAAACTAAATGCAATGATAATGATATGATAATGAAACTAAAAAATGCAACTAAATGTAATTGTAAATTATATGTTATGAAATCAGATGATATGAAAATGTACCTAAGGATATGGAATGCAACTAAAAATAATTAATGATATGTAGTGCGCTTTAATGATACGATAATGCAACTAAATGTGACGTGTTAACTGATATGGAAAATGACAATGCACCTAAATGCAAATTGTTAAATGATGTGAAATGATAATTTATTGAAATGCAAATTTGAAATGATATGATGCATCTTGAAAATGAGATGCAAAACTAATGCAATATTTAAATGATATGATAATGAGATGTATCTTGAAAATGAGATGCAAAACTAATGCAATATTTAAATGATATGATAATGAGATGTATCTTGAAAATGAGATGCAACACTAATGCAATATTTAAATGATATGATAATGAGATGCATCTTAAAAATGGGATGCAACACTAACACAATATTTAAATGATATGATAATGAGATGTATCTTGAAAATGAGATGCAAAACTAATGCAATATTTAAATGATATGAACCGATCAATGATATGCAACTAAGTGGAAATGGATTATTAATGCATGCTAATATGAAATGATCCCTCTATTAGTTAAGATGAGAGTGGGGGGGGGGGGGTGAATCATAAAAACTCACAATACTCAACTATGACTGTAAATCATTCAATACTCATAAACAGATACACTTAAAACATCATAACACATTTAACACCAAATTTCACGTGGAAACCCAAATAGGGAAAAAGCACCGTGGGATTTTGGACCCACTAAGAAATATACCCTTCTAGAGTATGCTCAGTTAAAAGCCAATCCAATTACAGATTATAAAAACACATTGCTAGATGTGACCTGATTAAGGGATTTCCCTCAGACTTGTTAGAGTCTTGCACTTTGTTAGAAGTGACCTTGTCAAAGGATTTCAAACATTCATTTAGAATGTTGCCAACTTCACATCTGAAATGCTAAAGGAGATTCTATGTGCTCAAAATAATCTTGTCATAAAACTTATCTTGCTTCTTGCTAGGCTTCTCAATTTGTTCTTCAATCAGATCTTCAATCTTCTATGCTCGATGATCACTACTGTAGTGTCACTGTTCTTCTATTTTGCCTGCATATATTGTTCATCAACAGTTTCTTATTTATGATCAATCTTAGCCATCATCATTTCCTAACCGCTTAATCTCCTTGAGCACATTTCCCATGATCAATCTTAGCCATAAGATCTTCAAACGTGACTAGGTTCATTGTATCCTTCGATCTGAAAATGTTTTACCTTGCCTTGGAACTTGTGCTAAGTTATGACTGTTCAATCTGCACTGTAGATCTATCTCTTGTATTTTTGTTGTTGTAGATCCTCAAGAAACTTCTTGCATGGCATACCAATTATCTGATCAACTCCAACTCATTGGTATTCTACATTTAATAATGTATTTATCCATCCAATGCATTATGTTATTACTCGGTAAATACTAAACTTCACACGATAGATATTCTACCTTCTTTAATTGATAGTGATAACCTTAGGGTTTACTGCCTAGCATCTTGCTCGATAACATATCTTAACTAATTCTATAGCTTGAAATATTTTCTCCTTCTTGTTCAGTCTTTGAATACTCATATATGGGTAAACGTACAAAGTTGGGTCCCAATCCTGCGGAAGTCCGCGGGTTGGGAAATGAGCCCACTAGAAACGGGTGCTCGATTTTTACAAATCGGGCACCCGTTTACGTTCAGGTGCCTGAGCCATCAAAAAATGGGTGTCTGTTTAGCAATGGGTGCCCAAAGCTAAACGGGTGCCTGTTTATTTCAAATCGGGTGCCCAATTTGAAAAAAATGGGCATCCATTTTTGAAATGTATTTATTTATTTATTTTTTTAAACCATTTTCCATCATTTTTACTATTTGGAAAATGGGCAGGCATCTTTGAGGAGCACGGGTACCCATTTTTTTCACCTCAGCTGACCCCCTAACCATTTTTACCTCCTTCCAGGTATTTAGTTTTATTTTTTATATTCTATTTTATTTATTTTTATTGTTTTTCATAAAAAAATGTTAATGTATTGTTATTTTTTAATTTTTATGTTTTAAAGTTTGAAAATTGTCTTTTATTTCATGTTTAAAATAGTTTTCAGTTTTCAAATATTGCAAAAAATATGAATAGTAAAAACCATAGGAAAAAAACAAAAAAATGAATAGTATTTAAACCGTAGGAAAAAAACAAAAAACAAAAACGTAAATGAACAATAAACATTAGACGCAAAAAATAGACAATAAACCCTGAACAGAAAGATGAACAATAAACATTAGACGCAAAAAACAGACAATAAACCCTAAACAGAAAAATGAACAATAAACATTAGATGCAAAAAACAGACAATAAACCTTGAATAGAAAAATGAACACTAAACCCTAAATAGAAAAAAATGAACAAGTCCCAAGAGAAATTTGACTATCTTGGTTGATTAACCCTAAACCCTAAACCCTAAACCCTAAATTATAATCTTTAATTAAAACCCTAAACATTGGATTAAGATTCAATAACTTGGCTATAGGACAGTGTATTTTTCCATTGGATTGGATGATAAGTATAATAAACATAGAGAAAGGAAATGATCAAAAACCCTCTAATAATTTATTTTACAAAAGGTTTAACCAAATCTTTATTTACAAATCAAAATAAACTCTAGGATTCATGAAAGTTGCACTAGAAGAGACAAGTATGGAGGTAGGTAACATCACAAATTTTTTTATCTAAGAGGGGTTTTTCTTCCACCTAATTATGTTCATTATTAATGTAGGCTTATGAAAATGGATCTTAAGACTCCTTTTAATTATGGACATGAAAATTGTTAAGGTAGAATCTTGATGGAACTTATACTAATTCATCTTTAGATGTTAAAAAGTATTGTTTGAGTTGCATGGGCATTATGACGTTTCATTTTGTAGAATTTTTCTCATACTTTGATTTAAATGGATAATATTTCTTAAATGATGCTTATTATTACCCACCTATTAATAATATTATAGATCTATGTGAGTTTCCTTTTTTTATATTTAAGTTGCTAAATTGTATTTAATTATAAATTTTTTTGGAAGGTGAAATGTAAATTAAATAGTTTGTATATATATGCAGATTATTTTCACATGATGGATGAGTTTGAGATAGATGAGCTATTAGGTATAGTACCACCTCCACCTCCACCCCCTCCACCTCCACCAGATCAGTTGCGATAGACAATTAGGACAAATATTGATGCTTTGATTAGAGATATTCACACTATTAGGCATGAGCCTCATCCACCCCCTCAGTTGTTACACCTTGCAGATAGTATGCAAGGCATTGTACAGTCTATGCAGGTATTAGATAGTGAGCTAGATAGCTATCATAGCTGATGTGAGGGATTACGTACATTTTACACAGATGGCCTCACATACAAACAAGTTAATGACTTAAAAATAACAAAAATAGATTTGAAAAAATATTTTGTGAACCCTAAGATGGGTGAAGAGATAGATCTGAAGAAGCCATGGATCTCTATTCGATGGTGTAGGCACCTAGGCATTGCTAGCCACTTTTGGGAGAGGTGGTGGATGGTCTTGACCATCCACCACACTCCAATCATGAGGTCCCGATGTATTTTTTGAAGAAATTATGGGTGGAATTTGAATTGGGGAAAAAGCCCAATTACTTTGATATTAGATCGTTTCAGGGGGTTGGGAGAGGCATGCCCCAGGATAGGCCAGGAGCAAAATTGAGGTACAGGGTTAGAAACCGTGTGCGCGATGATCCATTGGTTCCTCTTCCATCACCAATTGTTCCAGCACCTGCCCATCATCGAGCAATGGATTCTTCTCTAGGTTCATTGAGTGCCATGTCGAGCATTTGGTACAGCAATTGCGGGAGGTGAGGGCTACCCCATGCTTAGCACATGTTTGCATGAGTTGTGGGGATGTATGTAGGGGTCCACAGAGTGAGGCTGCCCTTGGAGGAGATGGTGATTTTGATGATGTTGATGCCGCCCATGGTGGTTATGATGATGCTGAGGAGGTTGCACATGCTAATGTCATCTCTTCATATGTTGATCTCCTGTGGGCAGACGATGATTAGGCTACAGAGGTACACATTTATTTGTATAATTTACAGTGCAATATTAAATTCCTTATATATACACATATGAACCATAACATGAGTCAATTTTTTTTTAACAGAGGATGGATCATACCACATCATTGAGGAACCGACAACATGTTACCTCAATACCTAGAGATGTTGGTGCCCCATTTACGGTATGCACTTTCATCTAGATACATTGTATTGATATGTACATTTAAAATAAACAATACATTTTTTAATGTAATGATTTACATATGATATGTTTTTTCAATTTTGTAGGGTGCTTCATGTAGCACTAAGGTGGGTAGTTCTTCACGTGACCCATGGACCACTAAGGCTCAGCCTCATATACCACTAGTATGTTTTTCATCCATTAGTTTGAAGTGTTTACATGCTTACTAATTTAAGTACAACTTTGATTCATGTTTGTTATTTTTTGCAATTGTAGGCTTATGGATTGTTTGATGGCGCATCACATGTACGCCTTCGACCATCAGTTACTTTGCTTGCATCACATGTATGCTTTTTTGTGATAATCTTGTAGTTTATATATATATATATATTTTATAATTTATGTATATATACAAGTTTGATTCGTGTTCTATATATGTTGTTCAGGTCCACACCACTACCAATATTGGTACGGCTATGGGGTTGAGCTAGATGCAACCATCGATATTATCATTTGAGGCACGATGATTACAAAAATAATTTCTAATTTGTTTATACTGTGTACCTGGCTTTTATAGGGATTATCAAAATTGATGTACAATGTTTTTTTTTGCAGGACTTGGCTACGACCACTTTTCTTGTTCATGATAGTGGACCTCCACGTACTAGTGAGGGCATTGTAGAGCACGGTCGTATGGTAATTTATTTTAAATTTTTTAGTATTTAATTACTTTATAAGTGAATTATGCAAGTAACTTCTTCTCATGTAAAATCTTTTAATAATGTACAGGAGGGTGCAGACACTGATACTGCACAGGAGGGTGGAGTCACTGATACTGCACAGGAGGGTGGAGACACTGATATTGCACAGACACAGGATGGTGCATCTCAGGACCACGTGCAACAGGATGATTCATCTCAGCCACCTTCACATGGAGTGAAGAGGACTGCAGATGAGATGCACGTGAGTTCTTAGATTGTATATTTTAGATCATGTCATGCTATTGTATTGTGGACTTTTTATGATGACACTTGTTATGTTATCCCGGGACTTGTTATTATGTGATTATATATAGGACTTGTTGTTATGTGTTATGTGATTATATATAGGACTTTTTATTATGTCATTTCCTTGCTATTATGATATCAGGTCACGTTATGTGATTTGGCACGCTCTAGTGATTATATATGTGATACATTGTTTTGTTATTATGTTATTTGGACTTGTTTTAATTTCATTTCCTTATTAAATTATTATTTCAAGACTTGTTATTATGTCATCGGGAATTGTTATGTGATTGTATATAGGACTTTTTATTTATGACTTGTTATGTGATCTATTTATGACTTTATATATTAACATTGTGATTGATCATCTTATAGTGCAACAGTTTATAATTCAATGTGCACAAAATAACATTAAGAATAAGATAACTAATACAATATTGTTTATGAAACCAAAATTGTATCAAATGTAGAAAATACAATGTTAAAGGGACAAAGAAAAACAATTATGATGATTAAATATTTAAAAGAGTTCACTCAAGTATCGACTTATTAATTATAAATGAATCTCATAGAGGAATCATGGTTTTCATGATTATATAAAAGGATTATTAATTATAAATGAATCTCATAGAGGAATCCGATAGATTGATGGAACTAAGGCTAACCAAATTATTAGGAAGCTACAAACATAGTATTGACTTTCCTCTTAAGTTGACCACACTACTTTACTAGTGTATTGATGGTTTATTAGTCCTGATAGTAGTGGCATGAAAAGCATGGACTTCATGGTACTAAAATAAAAAAGTACACTATAAATATAGATTTGTCATACAATGATAAATATAGAGTCAAGTCATATTTAAGACATAATTCTATCTTTGAACTTACAATTAATCTATGAAGAGATTACAATAAAATAAATATATTATAAAAAATTAGAATTCAAATGTAACACAATTACAATGTGCACAAAATAACATTAAGAAGAAGATAACTAATACAATGTTGTTTATGAAACCAAAATTGTATCAAATGTAGACAAATACAATGTTAAAGGGACAAAGAAAAACAATTATCATGATTAAATATAAAAGAGTTCACACAAGTAACACAAACTTACATGCATATAAGTTTGATTCAACCTAATGTACCATCTGCATCCTCTCTCTTCTGCAATGCGTCTATGATTGCCTCATGCTCTTCTACTAAAAGTGTCCACAATACCTTATTAGTAGGTCTACCTTTGTATCTTTCTAATTTGATGTTTGTTGCCACCACCAAATGAGAATAGTGTATAATCTTCTTTTCTGATTGGTAGTCTTCATAAGCTGGTAAGCCATTCCTTCTTGTTAAGTATTTGCGTAGCCATGTACCAACCACCACAACAGACCCAACTGGATACTGAAAACCATCATCATCTACTTGATCACATATCAACTTTTTCTTTGGTTCTACACATCTAGCTAGCCAATACTCAACCTGCTCATCATTATCCTCAGGTGCAATAATAGCATACACATGTCCTATAAAACAAATTTAAGTACAATGTGTAGAAATAAAACTTGTTAGAATTTATAATTCAAATATGTAATCATAAATTATATGACAATACATAAAAATATATAATTTAAAGTTATAAACATTAAATTAAATTAAATTACCAGGTTGTATGAGGTCTGAAACACGATCATAATCTTCCGATGTAAATGCATGATCGGGGTCTTCATTTCTTCTAACATCTTCATATTGTGTCTCAGTAGGTGTTAAGGATTTGTTTTGCCATTCTTCAACCCATTCCATATTCTTGCATTCTTCCCATTCACCTGCAACACAAAATTGACAAAAACATGCAAGCTCTCTAGTCCATATAGTCCAAGTGTTAGAATTAGAACTCTTAAATGAGTGCCATCTAGTTGACCCATTTATTGTATCACAATCATATCTTGGAAGGATATTCTCCTCTTTAACTAGCCAGAAGAAATGTCTAATTGTAGAGTTCTGACTTGATCCTGTGGATAAATTTGCACTACACCAATCCACAATTGCACTTGCATTTTTAAATTTAGCCTTTTCCTCGAATTTGAGTTGCTCTCTGCAAAGGGCTCTCTTAACACATGCACCGGCACCATCATGTTCTCCTTTCCTGTGTCCAGCCTCAAAAAATTCCAAATGTGTTCGATATTAGTTTTCTTATGAATCCTACTCAACCAATAAAACATCCTAGCATTCTTGAATTGCCCTGTGCAATTATCATACCATATTAGATGTTGTGTCATCTAAATTTCTCTCTCCCTCAAATTCTGAAAAAGGTCTTGAAGCAAAACTGGACAAACTCAGATGAGTGTAATTTATTATCACTCATATAGAAATGGTACTCTCTCAAAATTTTGCAATCCTCTTGTGTACTATCTAGTGCATGCCTATAGACAATATGGACAAAAATTGATACCTGCACTAAATTGTAGTATTGTGATTGTACCTCATCTTGTGGTGCAAGCGTGTAGTTCTCTGTAAAGTCAACAACTGAAAGTATACTACCAATAGGAAATGTATCCTTACATATTCAAAACTAACCATCGAGCCATCTAGCATTTTGAGTGTGTTTAACATATTTAGGTATGATGTTACTCTTGAATTCATTCATAAATGCATGAACACTAACTTTTTCAGTGATTAGATCGCATTGTTTTCCAACCTTTCCATCCTTTAGTGGATACTCAATAGTTTTAAATCTTTTAACATCAATTAATTGTTGTCCAAAATCATTTGAAAGATTTTCATGCAAACATTCATCCAACAATGCAAGATTGCCACATATATCACATACACCAGAAACACATGCATTGAAAAGGAAATTTTGTTCATTTAGTGGGTTGCAAAACAAACTTGAAATAAACTCCTTTATAGTTTCAAGTGGTATATTTATACCACATTCTTGGAACATTCCATTACTATGCATGGTAACAAGTATATATCGAAATACATCATAATGGTAGTGAAATTGAACATGAGTTTTGCAACAACATGTGATTCTTTCCTTGTTAATTCGAACATATCAAGGTTTACACTTTTCAAAAGACCTTTGACAAATGCTAATAGTCAACACCTTATCATCCAAAATTTTTTTATACAATTCAGTTTGAGTCATGTCCAATAGGTGTTTTGGATGTGGATCATGAATTTTTGACCCAACTCTTAATTTAAGAACATCTCTAACATTAGGTGATACTCTCGTATTATCGTGCCAGAATTTTTTGATCAAATTTTTTACTTCACCAGTAAGTTTCATATCAGACCTTGGTAGTCTACCACTAAAAGTCCACAATTTGTTTGTCGGATCACTTTCAAAATTAACTCTTCTTTTTACAGCTCTTGACAAATTTTTGCGATCAATATTAAGATATCCACTTATGTTACTCATCATTATTTTATTAGAAGTTGTTTGACTTACTAAAGCTATTGTTATTGCCCGTCGTGCTGCATTTTTATCTTTAGAATGACTTTTCTTTCCAATTGTATCAAAGGCCCTAGCAACAGTCGATACAACTTGTTTTAAAGACTTCTCCTTCTTCTTGGGTTTGACATAAAAGCCTAACTTCTTCATCACTTTTCGCATTTTAGTTATTTTAATTAGTTGTACCATTAATTGACATTGAAACCCAAATTTCTTATTATAAAAAAAATGTCTAAACAATCTATTTGCATGTGTCCTAATTTGTCTCCATGAAACCAAGCCAAGAAGGTTGTCTAGTACATCACTTTTAATTTCAAAATTTTCATTCATTTGATTATCATTCAAACATGTTTCATTTTCAATTGGTGTTTCCATGCCTACATGCACATTATTGGTTTTAGTTGCAGGTGGATTTTCAATTTCATTTGGAGTTTCAAATTTGGTTTCAATTTTAGTTTCAAGTTGAGATCTAGTTTCAGCTGGGGTTTCAATTTGGATTTCAATTTCACTTTCAAATTGACTTCTAATTTCATTTGGGGTTTGATTTTCAATTAGAATTTCATTTAATAAGTAACCTGCTTCTACTAAATCACCAATTTATTCATGAGAAAAAATATAGGGCTGTGAAGATATACATGTATCCAATAATGGATTAGAAGATGCACCTAAATTAAATGGTTCTATTGTGTTTCCTTCATTAGCATTTATGGTCTCATTGATGTTCTCCTCTTCTAAAACGATTATGGAACTTGAAGCTCCTTGTCTCATTCTTGATCTTCTCTCTCGTTGACGCATTGCCTCCTTCTCCCTATTTGCTGCAATCTCCTCAGTTGTTAGAACCTTCCTTTGCCTCTTCCTACATTGATTTGATTCCATGGCTACACCAAAATTTGAATTCGAATCAATCTCCTTACCAAATCGACAATAAAAGAGAATGATTAATCAAAACATTCTCTTTGCAGATCGTACCTGTCAGCCAATGATTAAAAAATCATTCAATCATTGGGTTTTGTGCTTGTGGGCCAGAGTCTGGCCCAACGGATCTTTTCAGAAACGGGTGCCCATTTTTGAAAATGGACGCTTGTTTTTAAAAATGGGCACCCGTTTTTTGAATTTAAAAAATGAGTGCCCATTTTTTAAAATTAGGGGCAGGAAACATTCCTAAGCTTTGTTTTTTGCTTCGGGATAGGCTTGGTCTCACCAAGCCTATGCTTGGACCTCAAAAAAAATGACTAAGGTAAAACGACATCAGATTTCTACCTTGGCCTAATTTTTTGAGGGCCTTTCTGATTGAATTTTTTGACGAAACGAAAACCCATTAGATTTTTCAGCGTCCTGATTTCAGAAATCTAAATTTTATAGTGATAAGATTACTTTTACTATTTTTGTATTATTTATTTATCAAAAGTGGAACCTAAACCTAAAATACCAAGGTTCACTAAAACTTTAATAACTTTTTGGTTTTTAGGATTTTAGAAAAATAAATTATATGACATCAATCTACATACAATTCTTTTGAATTTAAAAAAAATTAAATTGAAAAATATGAAATTTTCATCAAATTATGGTGGTCGTACTCCTGATGTTTTGAAAATATTATTTATTGTTAGTTAAAAATTAATAAAAAAAAATATATTCAATAAAAAAATAAGCAAAAATATTCTCATCAATATTTTGTGTCTTAGGTATCATTTCCCAGAAGGATTTACAAAAATTCATTTATTTGCATCAAAAAAGGGTGGTCGTACACATGCATGGTATGGTCCTGAAACAGGCATTTTGAAAAACTGGTTTTTAAACATTCCTACTAAAAAGGGATTTCTTCCATGTGGGTATTAAAATAAATTACATATTTGAAAACTAGACTCTGAGCACTACATTTTCTATTATTGAAATTTTTTGAGATTCAATCTCTAAGTGCATCAGATTTTGACATCAATTGACATAAAATTTGGAAAACAGAGAAAACACTTCCACTTTTTGCCCAAAAGTGGGACTCAACTTCTTGCAGCCACCCATATAGGATATCAAAACAGTCAAAACAACATAATCTCATCACTATCTAACTCAATAATAGTTGCCCATTGAATAACTTATTATTCCCCTTTTATTTTCACATTCATTCTGTGTCTCTTACCGTCATCTTTATACTTATCAAAACATACTTATTAAGATGTGGCAACATCATACTGAATCAGAAAATCAATTGCTTGACATTAATGACAAAATAATATTATTAAGATAGTAATCATCCTTTCTCAACAATCTCCAACAACCTTCTCAATATCCTCATACCAACAAACTTACTGAGATGCTAACAATCTCCCTTTGTGAAAATGCTAACAATCTTCCCCTTTGGCATTGATGGCAAAACCAACTTTAATGGCAATACCAACATGATTTATTTCAATTGATTTGGATTTGGATTGTTGTTTAAACTTCTCTAAAATTTTCTGGAATTCTCCCCCAGCCATTAGTCTTCTCCCAGCTTTTTCTGTTAGTTCCTTACAAATTAGTCTTCTCCCCCTTTGACAATAATGCCAAAAAGAAAAACTAATTCATGATTTTTTCCTTTGTGAAGTAATTTCCTTGCAGTCTCATTCACAGTCAGAGCATCTTTGTCTTCAATCACTTTTTCTTGTGCAACTTTAGGCAACCTCCTAAAGTGTGTAAAGCAACATCAACTCATAAATAGTTATCCTTTAGATTCATAGAATTCATGCTTTCACTGAACTCTGTCAGTGAGTACTAGATGGGGGTAGGACCCCTAACTGACTTCTAAGATACTCAAAAGTGTCCCTTGGCAATGGCTTTGTGAAAATATCTGCTATTTGTTCCTTTGAACTGATATATTCCAGCACAACTTTCTTCTCTTGAACTTCTTCTCTAAGATAATGATACTTTATAGAGATATGCTTTGTCTGAGAGTGCATTACCAAATTCTTTCAAATGTTAATGGCACTAGTATTATCACAGGATATAGTTACCAGCTCGGTAACTTTCTCATTCATACCTTCCAACAATTGTTTGATCCATGCTATATTGGTACAATTCAATGCTACAGCGACATATTCAACTTTAGCTGTTGACTGTGAAATGCATCCTTGTTTCTTGCTAAGCCAACTTACTAGTCTATCTCCCAAAAAGAAAGCTCCACTGCTTGTTCTTTTCCTATCATTAATGTTTCCTGCTCAATCAACATCAGTATAGACTTTTAAGTCAAAAACATTTCTCTTTTGATATACTAAGCCATAATCTTTAGTGCCTCTCAGGTATTTGAAAATTCTCTTGATTGCTGTCAAATGAGTTTCTTTGGGATCTGTAGAAAATATTGCAACTATACCTACTATATGTGCTATATCTAGCCTGCTGTGAACCACATATTGCAACTTTCCAATCATAGATCGGTAAAGTGTCTCATCAATGGATGCAGATTCATCACTCTTTGATAGTTTACAATTCGTAGTCATAGGAGTACTTACAGGTTTAGAATCCTCCATTCCAAATTTCTTCAAGATTTCCTTTATATACTTGGATTGAGTAATGAAAATCTCATTTTTCATTTGTAGTATCTGTAAACCTATAAAATACTTTATTTCACCGATTAATGACATCTCAAATTCTTTGCACATTTCATTTCCAAAGTTCTTGCATAAGGAGTCATTTCCACAAAAAATAATATCATCAACAAATATGGCTAAAAGCAGTATTCCATTGTTCTCATCATTTTTCATATACATGTTGTTGTTTTCACTTGTCCTTATAAATCCAATCTTGATCAAATAAGAGTGCAGTCTTTCATACCATGCTCTAGGTGCTTGTTTTAAACCATATAATGCTTTGTTCAACTTACGTACCTGATCTTTATTCTTGTCTTCAATAAATCCTTCAGGTTGTTCAATATAAACTTCTTCTTCTAGTATACCATTCAAAAATGCAGATTTAACATCCATTTGATATATCTTGAAATTTTTGTAAGTAGTATATGCTAACAATGTTCTCACTCCTTCAAGTCTTGCCACAGGTGCAAAATTCTCACTATAATCAATTCCTTCTTCTTGAGCATATCCTTTGCAAACTAGTTTTGCTTTATTCTGAATGACCTCTCCTTTTTCATTTAGCTTGTTTCTGAAAATCCACTTTGTATCGATTACATTTTTCTCTTTTGGTCTTGGGACCAGTGTCCATGTTTCATTCTTCTTGATTTGTTCAATTTCTTCTGTCATAGAATTTATCCAATCTTCATTACTAAATGCCTCTTTTACTATCCTTGGTTCAAATTCAGATATCAGACATGTGTTTTGTCTCAGTTTGTTCCTTGTCATCACTAGATCATCCTTATCTCCTATAATCTGATTTGATGCATGATTTCTTCTGACATACTTGGCTAATATGGGCTCGGTATGCTCTGTTTGATCTTCTTCATCACTCGGTAACTGAGTATTCTCTTCATTTTCTTCATCAACTTTCTCGGTAGGATTTCTCGGTTGAACATAAAAAAATTCTTCATAATTTTCTGGTTCTTTGGAATATCTTTCATCATTTCTTTCTTCAAATCCATCAATTTTCACATTTGCACTTTCCACTATTTTGTTAGATGATTTGATCAAACATTTAAATGCTTTACTTCTAGAGGAATAGCCAAGAAATGTTCCTTCCTCGCTTTTCTGATCAAAATTTCCATTTCTGTCATCTTTGTGAACATAACATCTACTTCCAAGTATTTTAAAATAACTTACATTAGGTTTCTTATCATACGAGATTTCATATGGTGTCTTCAAAGTTCCTTTCTTCAGTTGTACTCGGTTCAGGGTGTAAACTGCAGTGCTGATTGCTTCTCTCCAAAATGTTTGAGTACCCTCTTTTCTATCATCAGGGTTCTTGCACAATCTACAATTGATCTGTTTCTTCTTTCAGCTATCCCATTTTGCTGAGGTGTTCTCAGTGCAGACACTTGTCTCTTTATACCATGATCATTGCAAAATAGGTTAAATTCATCATAAATGAATTCTCCTCCTCTATTAGATCTTAGACATTTCAATTGTCTTCCTATTTCCTTTTCAACTCTAGCCTTATACCATTTGAACATTTGAAAGGCTTCTGATTTTTCTTTTAAAAACATAACTGACATCATTCTTGAGTAATCATCCACAAATAATATGAAGGATTTATCTCCATAATAACTTTGAACTTTCATAGGACCACAAAGATCAGTGTGCACTAGACCTAAAATTCCTTTAGAAGTATAGGACTTACTTGTAAAGCTTGAATTTGTCATCTTACCCATCTAGCATCCTCGACATATTGTATTCTCAGGTTTTTCCAGGCTCGGTAGACCTTTGCTTGGTGCTTCTTACTTATTTTGATCAGGTTATCAAAATTTACATGACAAAACCTTTTATGCCATAACCAAGTATCTTCTAGTTTAGCATACAGACAATTGTTCCAAGTTGAGTCAAGATGAAATGTATTACCTTTTGTTTGTGTCCTGGTAGCAGCCAGCTTTCCATGTTTGTCATGAACTTTGATACTTCCCTTCTAGAATTATATTCGATATCCTGTATTGTTTAGCTGTGCTACACTCAACAAATTGTATTTCAAACCTTCAACCCAGTATACATAATCACATTTAGCATTGTCAAGAAGTGTTATAGATCCTTTACCTTTCACCGGACATGGTGCATCATTACCAAATCTTACATATCCTCCATCATAGTCTTCTAATTTAACAAAATTGTGTTTATCACCTGTCATGTGATGTGAGCATCCACTATCTATGATCCAAGAATCATTTTTATTTATGTGAGATATTAGGGCTTTTTCTTCATACCTTTCTTCATCTGATCCATCTTTGATAGCCACATAAACAACTTCCTCTATATCAGTCCCATCAGATTTATCATTGTTGGATTCCTCATCAACTACTAGGCATGTCTTTCTATCTTTCCTTCTGAAGTCTCGGTGTCCTCTGTATTGGTTGTCTTTCTGTTTGTCATCTTGTTATTCTCTCTTTTCACTAGATTCTTTGTCAGGACAGTTATAAGCCATATGTCCTATTCTATCACAGTTAAAACATTTTAAAGGTAACTTTCCTTTATACTTACCTTTGCCTCTAGGTAACCTTCTGGCTAATAATGCTTCAAACTCTTCTTGCTTTCTGATTTCTTCATATGGTTTGTGTACCTCTTCCATGTTTTTGCGAAATCTTTCACTTGCTCCACTGTGATTTCCTTTAGTATACTTATACATTCTATCATTGTAATCATCAGATTCACCAATATGAAAAGAACTCAATGCAGATTCAAATTTATTTACCGAGGACCCACTGTTATCAAAATTACTTAACTTTTTACTGATAGTAGCATCCAAAGAGACTGGCATGTTTGGCACAGACCTTAATTCATTGATTGCAAAGACTCGAATGGCATAAGCAGGTAGAAGTGTTCTAAGCAACTTGTTACATCCTTTTCTTCAATAGTTCCTCCCACTCCTTTGATTTGATTGACAGTTTCCTTTAACCTTGTATTGTATTGGGTTATTTTCTCACCTTCATTTATTCTCATGGATTCAAGTTGACCTCTTAGACTATCTACTTTTTCTCTCTGAATATGTTCATCACCACCATACACAGATATAAGCTTGGTCCACATCGCTTTGGCATCATTGTAGCCTTCTAGATCATTAAACTCCGAGTCGGTTAATGCTGATGTTATTTCAATCATAGCTTGAATATGTTCTTGCTTTGCCTTTATCTCTTCCATTGTCATCGAGTTGGTGCTAGGTGCTATGTAATCATTCTCTAGATAATATGTTGCATATTCTCCAATTCCTGATAAGTGCATCTTCATCCTTTTCTGCCATGTGGGGAAACTTGACTTATTCAGCTTTGGTGCATCCCTTTTATACATCTTCGGATCTTGCCTAAAGTACCTTTAAACTTTTTTTCCGGAGTCCAAAGCTTTGATACCAATTGTTAGTTAAGATGAGAGGGGGGGGGGATGAATCATAAAAACTCACAATACAATATATTCACCAGATTCAACCTTGGTAGCCTTTACTGATATGCAACTATGACTATAAATCATTCAATACTCATAAACAGATACACTTAAAACATCATAACACATTTAACACCAGATTTAATGTGGAAACCCAAATAGGGAAAAACCACTGTGGGATTTTGGACCCACTAAGAAATATACCCTTCTAGAGTATGCTTGGTTAAAAGTCAATCTAGTTATAGATTACAAAAACACATTACTAGATGTGACCCAATTAAGGGATTTCCCTCAGACTTGTTAGAGTCTTGCACTATGTTAGAAGTGACTAATACGATATATGCGAGAATCAAAGAGTTGTACATGCAGATATCATTTGAAGGTTAAAGGAAGGTTTTTGTGAAGGCAATCAAAACTACACCGGTACTGAATCTAGCATATGAAGATGCTATTTTGAGTAGTACATCTTTATTGGATCTAACCATCCAATTGTAGTCAATGTGACTCCCATTTGTGTTTGAGTAGTGAGCTCTGGGCGCTTGGCCTTTCTACATGTGCAGACCCCATTTGTATACACATACTATCTGCAGTAGTATCATCTGATTGCATGGGTAAATTTTCCCACCATGGTTTTTCCCCTTACAAGGTTTCCACATACAAATATTGGTGTTATGTGTTGGGGATGTTATTGTCTTTCTATTTCATGCATTAATTTTTACCGGTATTGCAACTAACTGACAAACTATCTACTGGCATAAAGTTCGGTTTACTGGTATTAAGCATTAAGTTTGGATAAGTTGTTTTTGGTTTGAATTTATTTGACAATTGATTCACCTATCCCCCCCCCCTCCCCTCTCAGTTGTCTCCGGGACCTAACACATTTAATGCCTCTTACAAGGCATCACCCTACCCTATGATGGTTGTCCCTTTGACCATCTTCTAACTTTGCACAATAGTTTAACTCTTGGAAAATAGCCCTCATCCTTGGATAATAGCTTTATCCAGAGTTCATCCTCTTAACGTTAACCCTCAAAGCTTAATAAGCATCTAATGCTTAATTAACATCCTTTCAAGCCTCTTCATAGCGATATTTGTCAACATGAGATTGGATTGAAGAACTCACATAGATTGATAACTTTCAATCCTAACCCTTCTCAATCCAATTCAATCTTGGCCATCCAATTGACCAAATCCTCTATAAATAGAGCCCATTTCTTCAATCCAAACAACCAAGTTTTATGCATCTACTCTATAGTCACATAACATTTAGCATTTTAGCCTCTCTTTGAAAGTAGTAATTAGATCATTTAGTAGCATCATAGCCTATATTTATCATGTTTTTCATATCATGTTAGTATCATTTCCATGCTAGCCTGATATCATCTTAATATATCATTTTCATGCTAGTTTAGTTTCATATCCATATCAAAATCACCACTAGGATCTTATTTGCATTCATTTAGATCTTAGATATACACTATCTCTCGTTCTTTGAGTAGTCATCCCAAGATCAAGTGCTCTTCCAAGCTGAGAGCCATCTTGAATCTAAGGGATCGATGGAGAGAGGACAATGAGACAATTTTGAGAGTTTTTGATTGACTAACTTGTTTTTTTGATTCTTCTCTCTAATATAATGTTTCATTGGTGTGTTTGAGTGGTTTGTGTCTCTTTTGTAGGTCTCCACACTTCCAAGCATACAACTATATAATAACCTCTCATGCTTTAAGTATCTTGGGCATTGAACCTAAATTAATTAACACATTTCCTTCAAGAAGTACAAGAATGCAAGCTTCTTTTAACATTAATATTACCTTGTCGATGATCTCTAAGTCACAATCACTTCATGATTCCCTAGAGATGTACTACTCTATGGTACAAGTTCATGAGGCTAAAATTTAAAAAATAGACAATGAGTTGGATAGATTCCAAAAGTTCTTAAGCATAAAACCATTGGTCAAGGAGATTGGCCCTTTTATACAAAATCTAAAGATATTTTTATTCAATGATTTACATGGTATAAATATCCTATGTATCCCAACTCACATATATTTTATACAAACGTTATGTCATTATCGATTGGCACAAAAATCATCAGCAATGTGTCTCCTCAAAACCAAGTAAGGAAATAGGTGCCAATATCCATGTTGAAATATCCAATTCCTACATTCACTTCTACTATTATGACAACTATTGTATGGTCTAATAATAGTACTAACACTAGCTCTAGTTTTACATTGTAGAAGTTGATGATCCAACCTCACAAGCCAAGAATCCTCTGCAAGCATACCACTTGTCACAAATAAATAACAAACAAGGATAATCTACATAATCTAGATGAATATGAAATAATAGATGAAGTTATTGAGGAGGCACAACAAGACCCTGGCCTACACAAACTTATTGGAAAACTCATCAAAACTGACAAAAAGAAATACTTCCTCCTACTATCTAGAAAAGGTATCAAAATCCCAGAGGATTTTGACACAAAACCACCAAAACAAACTGAGAACATAAAAAGGACAAAAACAAGAACACACATTGATCATGACAATACGCATGATCATAGCAACACTAATGATCAAGGTGACACCAATCATCGAGATACTAATATTGGAAATAATCCTCTCGCTACACTCATGCACCAACTACAAGCCCTTAAACAAAAAATGGAAGACATGCAACAAGGAACTACCACATGATATTCCTTAGAGGATATTTTTCCTTATCCATTTGATCGAAGTCTGAACATGGCACCATTCCCACCTAACTCTAACAATGGTAAAAATGATTCTCACGACCACAACTACACTCACATGATGAGGTTATTTCCAAGAAGCCTAAGAGGACAAACAATGAAATGGCTTTCAAAAATCATACCTCCCATCAGATCATTTAAGGAGTTCGTAAAAAAATTTGTTTCCCAATATTCTTATAACATTCAACACGAGGTTACCATGCTTGATCTTTGCAACACGAGACAAAAGAACAATGAAACATTCATGATGTTCTTGCAAATATGAAGAAGATTGATATCTAGATATACTCGAACCATACCTCAAAAAGAGAAAATGGAAATCTTCATAGACAATCTTAATGATGAGATGAGCTATCAACTTAAACCACAATGTCTACCTATTTTTAAAAGGTTGATTGAAAATGACATCCAGATAGAAGAAGCCTCAATCAAGAAGGGAACTTTGAAGTTCTCTAAAGAAGGTGCTAGTTCATCAAAGAACACCTATAACAACAATTACTATAACAACTCTGATAAATCCAAATTTTGGACAAGGAATAAAAATATCGTCAATGATGGTGTAGTTGACAATGTTAAAACAAAACAACCTGTGTTAAACCTATCTAGTGTTACTCCACCAACCAACACTCAAAGCAATATCGATCAAAGAACCAACACTCAATGGAATACCAATCAAAGAACCAATAATCCAAGAACGAACAATCAAGGAAACATCAACCAAGGTAACAACAATCAAGGAAACAACCCCAACATAAAACCAACACTATATCGATGAAAGTTTGTACCTTTAGGACAAACCCTTGAATCAACATTTCGAGAACTGTTGGCAAATAAACTCATTACATTTCCAAAAATGAGGGATTTTGAACATCAAGTCAAACCGTCATGGTGGAATGATGCACACTATTGTGAATATCATAGAAACAAAGGGTATCGCACAAATGATTGCCTAAGGTTGTAAAACTTGGTTCAATATTTGCTCGATAACAGTGACATAATGATAGACGGTCACAAAACCAACGATGATCATGAGGCCTTCAGGTATTCACTTCCAAATTATGACAAAGAAGCATTATCATCATCAAACAACAAAGGGGCTTGCATAAACCATATCTATGACAATGTCATCAATCATATTTCAGAATGTGATAATCAAGTTAACGTCATCAAGATCAAAGACAAACAAGAACATGTTCCAGTCAATGTGACTACACGAGCCCAATCTAAATATGTATTAAAAGGGAGTGCCTCCAAAACAACACCTTCAAAAACTCAATACAACTTAGTAGATCAATTGAAGAAGACACCAATGCACATATCCATGTTAGAGCTTCTCAATATCTCACCGACACACAAGGATATTCTGGAAAAGGCTCTTATTGACACTGCAGTTCCAAATGACCTGGATGTTGATCGATTCCAAGCCATGATGGGACATTTAACCGTGCCTCATAATCTATCATTATTAGAACATGGTGACATCTCTTTAAATCATCTGCATAATACTCCACTCCATATCAAAGTCCTAGTCTATAAACATTGAGTGAAAAGAGTACTAATAGATGGAGGAGTCAGTCTAAATATATGTACTTTAAAACTTATCTGTGCATTGGGTTTCTCAGAGGTAGCCATTGATTATAAGAAAAGGATAACAATCAAATCATATGATGATGAGGAAAGATCATCAAAGGGGCTTGTGGTATTACCCATTAAAGTAGACCTCATTCAAAGAGATACTCTATGTCAAGTCTTGGACATAGAATTGTTTGATAACATATTTTTGGGTCGTCCTTGGATCCATGAAATGCAAGAGGTGCCATCCACATATCATCAATGCCTAAAATTCCCATATAATGGACAAGAAATCTCCATCACAATAGACACTAATCCTTTCCAATATTGCAATAGTCTCAAAGCAGTTTAAAATGTTCTTGTACCACACAATAGGGAAGCTCTCATTTCCACATCCTCAAACAACAAGGATCAACTCAAAACTCTATCCATAGATTTTGAGAAAAATATGAAGTTGAAGGACAAAAGCATGGGAGAATACTTTTTTGAATCCCTATGTCTATCAAAATTGCCAATTTTGCCAAGGTCTCATGGACAACCCTCAGCTTCAAGACAACAATCTTCACAACCTATCAAAAAGTTTCATGGAATGTTCATTCAAGCAGGAACACTAGCAGATGAGACACATGATAAAGATGTTTTAAACAGGTTATACAAGGATGATGAGGACACACAAGCAACAATGTTAAGTGTCACCCTCCCTATAGAGAAATATGGCAATGGGTTCAGAATCATGCAAAGGATGGGATATTCAAGAAATGGTACTATCGACAAATGGAAAGAAGGTATCATAGAACCAGTTCAACCATACTCTCAACTTTCCAAAGATAAATCCAAACTAGGATATGGTCAACTTCAAATCGATCGACCAAACTGACAATAAGAATTTGCGTGGCAACAGAATTGACAAAAAGAGTCTGTGTGGCAACAAGATCAACAAAAAGAAACCACACAGCAATAGCAAAAGAAATGGGAATTAACACAACTAAAAGCAGTTGATGAGGCAGTCCACAAACACAAGGAAGAGGAGTATGAAAAACAACAAGAAGATCTTTCCATACAAAGAGAGGAGGCTTCTCATAAAAATATTCATAGATTGCAACCTAGTACAAAGCGTAATTCAAACAACATGCCAGTCAATTCAGAAATAGAGGCAAAGACTAAATTCTTTTCAACAAATGGTATCCCCATTACCTACAACAATAGAGTCCTAGAGAGTGATTTTGAAATAGACTCACATGAGTGGGAATGGGATACTTTCTCCGTTGTCACTGAAGACATTGAGGTAGATACAATCCACACATATACACCCATTCCTAATGAAAGACAAGGCTCATGGTCTAGATCATTTGAGTTTGAACCACAACATATCTATGAAGCGAGCGAGAACCAGTAACGTTGCTATGAAATATGCAATACTAAAGAGAGTGCCATTATAGACCTTACTCGTATTACTGAGAACTTTGACAATGTATCCATCATGACCCTCACTTCTATAGATCTTAACCCACCTAATGATTCCTTACCCCTCATACATCCTAAACTCACAAACTGGGAACAACCTGAACAACTCAACATACCCATCTTCCCAAATGATGACACTATTGTCCAATACCTTTTGTTCCGTGAAGCCAAAAACATGTTCCACTAACGAATCTCATAACAAAGTTTTCAATCAAGAGAGTGCCAAGTCTCTTAGTTGCAAAATGAATAAAATCAAAAATCATTCTAATGGTGAAAACCATTCAATGGTAGTATTAGATCACAAAAAGGTAAAAATAAAGGACGTATATGATGGTAAAAACCTCTTTGAGGCGCCTGACGATGAGAGACTTGACACTCTTCCTGAATATTATCAAGAGAGATCATCAATTTTGATTGAACCAACTCAATCAATCAACATCAGAACTAAAGTAGTAGTAAGAACCATACACCTAGCCAAATCATTAACAGAACAAGAAAGAAGGTCTGACTTCATCAAATTATTTAAAGAAAAGCATATCAATTTTTCTTGGTCTTACAGATATGCTAGGTGTAGATCTAGATTTGATCATGCACCACTTATCTATAGCTCTAGGAGCTAATCCTGTCAAACATAAATTGAGAAAAGTGAACCCACATGTCGCTATACTGGTAAAAGTAGAGCTGAAGAAGTTACTTGATGTAGGATTCATCAGACCTATAGATTTTTTGGAATGGATCTCCAACATTGTACCTGTATCTAAACCAAATAAAAGCATCAGAATTTGTATAGACTTCAGGGATCTCAACAAGGCTTTTCTGAAGGATGACTTTCCTTTACCCAACATCGACACAATTGTAGATCTAACAACAGGACATGCTATGTTGTCACTCATGGATGGTTTCTCAGGCTACAATCAAATCAAGATAGCACCAGATGACCAAGATAAAACAACATTTGCATGTCCATGGGGAACTTATTGTTGGAATGTTATGCCTTTTTGCTTGAAGAATGTAGGAGCGACCTATCAAAGACAAATGACCACAATATTTCATGACATGATGCATACATTCACAGAGGACTGTGTAGATGACCTATTGGCTAAATCATTTACAAGAGAAGGACACCTGGAGATTCTAGAAAAAATATTTCAGAGGCTGGAACAATTCAATGTACAACTAAATCCTAAGAAGTGTGCCTTCGGTGTCACATCCGACAAGCTCTTGGGATACATAGTCTCAAAAAAAGGAATCGAGGTGGATCCTGCAAAGGTACAAGCAATCATGGAAATGCCACCTCCTGGAAATTTCAGTCAATTAAGATCTCTACAAGGATGGCTACAATCCATAAGAATATTCATTTATCAACTAGCCAACAAGTGCCTTCCTTTCATTCATCTACTCCACAATAATGTCCCTTTCAGATGGGAAGATCGATATGCAGAATCATTTTATCAACTCAAGCAATATCTGATGAATCCACCTATCTTGGTACCACCAATATCTGGCAAACCTCTTATTCTTTACATATCAACTATAGAAGTATCACTAGGAGCATTGTTAGCACAAGAGGATTCAACGGGCAAGGAAAGAGAAATATACTACATTAGCGAGACATTGAATGGTTACGAGCTCAACTAGACATTCATTGAAAAGGCTTGTTTGGCAGTGGTTTTCACTTCTCAAAAGTTTCACCACTACATGCTAGCTCACACAGTCAAGTTGGTGGCAAAGATTGACCCATTAAAATATCTACTCAACAAAGCTGCTCTCACAGGGAGGTCAGCTAAATGGGTCATGATTCTAAGTGAGTTTGACATTCACTACACAGACAGAAGAGCAATCAAAGGTCAATCTATCATTGATAAGCTAGCAGAAGAACCATTTCAAGATTGTCATCCCATCCATGTGGAATTTCCATATACAAATATTCTCACAATATTGTCAAAACCATGGGTCTTGTACTTTGATGGATCATACACACAACATGGATTAGGATTCGTTGTTCTATTCATCACTCCAGAAGGACACACTATTCTTAAATCTTACAGATTGATGTTTCCTTGCACAAATAATATTGCTGAGTACGAGGCTCTAGTCACATGAATCAAAATAGTCATAGAGTGGAAGATCACAGAGTTGAAAGTCTTTGGAGACTCACAATTAATCATTAATCGGGTTAATGATGATTATTAGACAAAGGACGAAAAGTTGATGCCCTACAAATGCATGGTGGATGATTTCAAAAAGTACTTTGTGGACATCAAATTTGAATAAATTCCAAGGTTGGACAACAAAGCTACAGACGCCATGGCAACCATTGCCTCACTCCTGCAAATACCAGACCAATAGAATTGTTACATGTTCTTGGTGGAACAATTTTTTTCCCCTGCCTATGACAATTTTGACCCTAGGTTATATGCAACATAGTCAGTTTCGACTCACCCCTCTATGGAAAGATCTACACTTACCTAAAAGACAATATCCTTCCACTAGATCTATCTTGAAACTAGAAATGTGGCTTTATTCGTCAAGCAACCCGCTATACCCTAACCGCTGACACACTTTACCACCAAGGTCTCGATAGTACTCTTCTTCGGTGTCTGGATCGTAACAAAATTGAAACTACCTTGCATGAACTTCATGAAGGTATTTTTAGCACACATTTGAGTGGTCCTACTCTCGCCAAGAAACTTCTAAGGATGGGTTATTATTGGCCGACCATGGAAAAGGAATCATATCAGTTTGCCAGAAAATGTCCAAAATGCCAAATTCATGGCAATCTTATATATGTACCAGCATAGGAGCTACAACCATTCACCACATCATGGCCATTTTGTCAATGGGGACTTGACCTAGTGGGCAAGATTCATCCTTCATCATCAAATGGACATAAGTTTATCATCATGGCCACTGAGTATTTTACAAAGTGGATAGAGGTCATTCCATTAACTACTGTTACCAGAAAGCAAATATCCTCTTTTATCCTGAATTATCTCATTTGTCGATATGGCATTCTTAGTTCCATTATCACAGATAATGGAACACCTTTCAAGAATCAAGATGTGCAAGAACTTTGCGAGCAATTCCATATCCAACATCATTTCTACACATTATACTATCCACAAGGGAATGGCCAAGCAGAGGCCTCAAACAAAACCATCTTGAAAATCCTCAATAAAACAGTGAACGAGGCTGGTCGTGATTGGCATGTTCAACTCAACCCAGCATTATGGGCCTACAGAACTAGCATCCGCACATCTGCAAGAACTACACCATACTCACTTGTGTATGGATTAGAAGCAATTATACCTATTGAGGTTGAGACTCCATCATTGAGAGTATCACTGAAAAGACTCAATCCAAATGAGGAATATTGGGTAAATAGAAAGGAACAGTTAAAGCTACTAGATGACCGCCAAAAATGTGCTTTTGATCACCTCAAAGCATATCAGCAACACATGTGCCAGAGCTACAATCACAAGGTAAAACCAAGAGAATTTCAAATCGGTTACTTGGTACTAAAGGAAAATCCTCGCGATCAACAGGATCGGGAAAAGAAGGGCAAGTTTGAACCAAATTGGGTAGGTCCTTTTGTCATCATATCTGCTTACGGATCGGGGGCATATTAGTTATCTACATCAAAGGGGGACCTGTTTGACAAACCTATCAATAATGTGCATCTCAAAAATTTCTATACCTAAGTTATCCAATGCACGGATAAGGGAAAAATACAACAAAAATTAAAAAATTAAGAAAAATACAAAAAAATCAAGAAAATCAAAATCAAAATAAAAAACAAATCAAAAAGTGCAAACAATACAAATAGCGAAAACCTAGCAATAGGCGTTATTTGTGATATATCAACTCTTCCATCTATATGTACCCATATCATATCTTTTGCATCCATTTGCACTAAGCCCATGGCCATCACAAAACTTTGAAAAAACGCAACACAATCTTGGACACACTTAGCGTAGTCACTGTACTTGATTATCCTAACAATTATCCACATCATATCTCACCATGACTTTGTGGTCAATGTATATATCTATACCGAAGAAGTGTACATAGCTAGGGGCAAAATCCTGACTACAACTGGGGGAATCTCACCTTTTAGAGTTTTTAACGAAGCAGGAAACCATCAAAATAGAGACATTTTGAACAAAAACAACTTTCAGAACTATCAATCACAAGAATTGAACAAACTAAAACAAAGATCTACTTGCAAGATGTTTTATCTAACAAAATACAAAAGGTAGCATGCATTTTTATCTATGGTGATTCAACATGTCGGCTTAATGTATTTACAACATTAATAAATCATCTCCAAAGCATGTCATGCTGATCTGGAATAGATAATCCTGTCGGTGCTTATTCTGGACCTATTTGCTGGTAACAACAAATATGCAAACACGAATATAGCAATGAACAAATCTCCAAGACAAAGTGTCCAAATGATGTCTTCGACATAACCAAGTGTTTTCCATGTTATTCCAAGTGTCGGTGAACAATATATCTTGCTGGTGTACCAGATACCGGTGACTGTGCATAAGTCACTTGCTTGCCGATGAATATTGTCAATTCTCTAAGTGTTAGAGTTGATAAGTGTTAATAGGTGTTGACATCAATGACAAAACCATATCAACATATCCAAAATACCAACAAAATGCTCTTTGAAGACTTTGGAGGTTAACTTGTTGGAAGGTAGATAACCTTCAAGGCTTTTGTAAGGGCCTTACATGTTTGGAAGACTCAACAAGTTTACTTGTTGAAAAAGGTTAAGTCTTCAACACATTTTGAAGAGTACTTTCCCCAAATTTGGAGAAGTGATTCCCCCAAATTTAAGGATGTGACATGATTAGAGGAATCTAGGCTAGTTAAGTGGGATTTGAGGACTTCTAGAAGAATGATTAGGAGGTTAATGGAAAATGTAGGAGAATGCAAGTGGGATAAATAGGAATTTTATTTAAAATAAAAAAAATTATTTCAACTAAAATTAATGCAACTTACATTTGTAGGAAGATGCAAGTGGGGGGGATTATACAAATAAATATTGATTTATTTATTTGAAGAAATGATTTTAATTAAATGTAAATTGAATTAAAATGGTGGAAGGGAATTTAATTAAATAAATAGAATTTATTCAATTAATGGAAGAAAGGGGATATTAATTAAATGTATGTTGTATTTAATTAATGGTTAGATAGAAGAAAAGGGGATATTAATTAAACCTAATAGGATGGATAAATGATAATTAAATAAAATAAATTATTTTAATTAAGTGTGCAAGTTTTAGGTGTCTACAATAATAAATTCTTCTAATAAGAATTTCATATCCACAGATCACCAGGTCATAAAAATAATAAAGAAGTATAAGTTTTAAAGCATACATATCATCTTAGAAAGTGATGATAAGATGGATAGGTTGATGAGATTTTAGAAGAAAGTGTTTTAAATTTTTGTTTTATAAAATAGACACAATATTTTTACAAATTCCAAATAAGATACTCACATATAGCATGCCACTAATTAGCAAATTAATCAAGAACAACAATGTATGCAAGAAAAATTAAAATGATTGCAAGTGCAAGATAATTTGGATCAACCAAAATAATGACCATGAAATGTGATCCTAGAGTAACATGGATTTAACCTAGGATTAATTCCTTTGCACAAGCATCATTATTAGGTGTGAATGGGATTGACTATAGGACTCAAGGGAGAGCGAAATTGTCTTAAATCCACCCCTTTTCTATTTGATTATTTGTGTATTATTGATGATTTAATGTGTGTAGAGAACAACGCTAAAAGAGGCTAAATTGAACAAGATTAACAAAATGAAAAAGAGATTAGAAGTACAGATGAAAGTAGTAGATTTAAAAATGAGGTACAGTGATGAACCCATGGCTACAACCTGGAGTTGACTAAGCAGAACAAAGGTGTTAGGCGCTAGAGTCCAAAAGTAGAAAAACTATTTGTTTATTTCCTTAGAAGTAAAGCTAAATTTTCTTTGTTTATTGTTTTCAGTTAGCAAGCTGAGCAATGTGGAAGTGCAGATTGTTTTATTGCAAGGTGGATGCAAGTTGATGATAGGTTCTATGGTGCTTGCTAAGGGTGTTTGGTTAGACACTTTGTATAATTTGGATGCACACACAGTTCAGTTCAATAACACTTCTATGAAGTCCAAGAAAGGGCTTTAGATTCTTCATCTTCACTATTAGATAGCAGTAGAGAAGAAGAATGTTGTATCAACACTTGATGGTTGTTGTTTCTGGGTACCTAAGGGTGCAAATGCTTTGGGGATGAAGCTCCCATTTGAGAAGACAATATTGTGGCATCAATGACTTTGCTACATTTAGGTTAAAAAGGCTTACAAGCCTTAAAAATAAGAGCCTTACATTAAAGGCCTTGATGATTGTAATCTCGAGTTCAACTTTTGTGAACATTTTGTTTATGGAAAGCAACACCATATTTCCTTTTATTCTAGTTCTCATAAGTCTTCTGGGGTTCTGGACTATGTTCATTATGATGTATTTGGTCTAGTTAATATGCCTTCATTAAATAGATTTCTGTACTTTGTTTCTTTCATAGATGACTATTCTAGAAGGATATTTGTTTATTTCCTTAGAAGTAAAGCTAAACTTTTTAATCATTTTAAGGAATTTAAGTCCTTGATTGAAAATTAGACTCATAGGAAAATTAATTGTTTGAGGACAAATAAGGTGGCGAGCTTTATTATGCTAAGTTTGATAGGTTCTATAAGGACCACAAGATTGAAAGACATAAGACAACTCCATATACACAATAAAAAAATGGAGTTGCAGAGAGGATGAACACAATTTTGATGGAGAGGGTTAGGAGTATGCTAAGTGGTACTTGGCTTGAACAAAAGTTCTAGGATGAGGCGGTAGCCATTGCATGTTATCTGATAAATAGATCTCCTCTCTTTCGGTGCTTGTTGAAAATACCCCTACGGAAGCATTGTCTAGTAAGAATCCCTTATTGAGAAATCTAGGAGTTTTTGGTTGTGAGGCATATGCTCATGTGCCTAGTGAAAAAAATTGAAATTAGAGAATACTTGGTGGTCAAATGTATCTTCATCAGCTATTGTGTTGGTGTGAAGGGTTACAAGCTTTGGGATATAATTATAGAGAAGGTGCTCTATAGAAAAAGTATTATCTTCCGTGAGTTGAAACCTACCACGGTAGATTTACAGCTAGAGAAGGAGGAGAAACAAAAGGAGGTAGTTCAAATTCCACCCACTCCCAAGAGAGCTGAATTGTGTACTCCTATGGGAATTGATAATGGGGAGAGCTCTAGTAGCTAGAAGTGTTTAGAAGAGGAATAAGATCCTCAACCTTAGTTTTTTAGGAGGTCTACGTGTGATAGGCGATAACTTGAAAGATACAGATATTCACCAAAAAGGTTTGCTTATTCATTGTTAAATTCTATTTGTATTTTTATTTTGATTGCTAACATTGATGAACCTAGGACTGTTAGAGAGGAAATGGGTATGCATGATGCAAATTCATGGATGGAATCCATGAATGAAGAGATGGTTGCATTGAAGAAGAATGCTACATGGGATCTAGTACCTTTTCCTGAAGGATGGAAACCTATTGGTTGTAAATGGGTGTTCAAGAAGAAATTTAGTCTAGATGGTAGTGTCGAGAAGCACAAGGTATGATTGGTTGAGAAGGGATATTCCCAGGTGGAGGTAATTGATCATAGGGAGATATTCTCACCCGTAGCTAAGATGACATCCATTCAGATCTTGTTATCACTAGGAGTTTCTCATGATTTGGAAGTCAAGTAGATGGATGTGAAGACAACCTTCCTTCATGGAGACTTGAAGGAGGATATTTACATGTCGAAACTAGAGCACTTTGTGGAGAAAGGTAGAGAGAATCTAGTATGCAAGTTAAAGAAATCTCCTCGGATGTGGTACCAAAAAATTTGACACCTGTGTTGTCACTGAATTTTTTGAGATCTAAATATTATCATTGTGTTTATTACAAAGCTGAAAAAGGGTCATATTCTCATTATTGTCCTATATCAAATAAAATGGAGATTTTGATCTCCCACAAATGCTTATGGCCGCCACTTCTTTCCAACTTAGAAATATCCAAACAATATAAGAGAAAAATTACATCAAATCTAGGGTTTTAAAAATACTATAAGAACTGATTGGGTGAAATCTTTGATCTCCATAGCTTATTTGATGAACCCAAAGCACTTTTGAGAAACCCGCAACAATGGCTTCCATGGATGAGGCTAGGGTTAGAAAGCTTGAGAAAATCTTCAGAAGAGAGAATAGGGTTACTTTCCATCATAATAGATGTTAGGGTTTTTCATTCAAGCCCTAAGATCCAATGGTTGATATTAAAACAATCTGATGGATGAGATTCTTTGCACAACCCATTATGGTTGTGGTTGGAAGTTTTTTTAATGGGGATTAAAATAATTATATATACACATAAAAGTATAGAGAAATCATCGAGCTCACTTTTATTTATTAAAAAACATTTATCGATATTTTGATGAACTTTTGTCGGAAACTTTCGTTGAAATTACGATGAACTTTGGGGATAAATTTTAATTATCCGACGAAACATCTAATTATACATCTTTCATTGGAAATTTTCGTCGGATTTTGTAGTCAACTGAGTTAGTGTCATATATTTATTTAGTCAATATAATAGCTACATTGTCTTTTATCTTAAATAAAATACTAGTTTTAATATAAAGTTCAATCTCTAACAATGATATCAGATCAATATTCTCTTCATTGATTCATTAGAATATTTAATTAATTGACAATTTCTTAGATTAGGTGACAAGAAAAAGAACAATACTTTTAATGGACTATTAATGTGAGCTCTAAATTCGAGTTAATAAGGGATATGGATAATACATTATAGTGATGTGTGAAGATCTAGATGAAGTAAATGGTAAAGTATATAGAAATATATATAATAGATAAATAGGTGCTATAGGATAAGGCATACAACATTAGAGTGACTTATACAATTTATTATATATCAAAACAAACTCATCACGATGAACCAAAACCTAAATGAAAAATAATATTAGTAAACAAAATTTATAATTATAATTTTATATCAATAATATAATAACGAAAGACTTTTTTAAAAATTCTAACTAACGTTTTCTTTTCCCTTTCCTTATAAAAATGAATTAACCTTTCATTTATTATTATCTTACTTAAATTATCATTTAACACAAGCAAAAATCATATAATCTTACTGATTATTATGAATATAACAATTACTAGAAAGAACATTCTATTTCTAATATTCTGATATAAAACAAAATTATTATATGAATGTTTGAACAACATCCAGTATAATAATTATAATTAAATTTTTATTAAAAAATAATTAATTATTTAATAATTTTAATAAAAATAAAATATAAAAAATACTGAAATTATTATCAACTAGTTACTTCTAAACAATAAATAATTAATTATGAAAAAATTTAGTAATTAAATAGAATGTACTAAATACCAAATCCTACTGCAGAGGCAGTGAACAAATGTATCCTAACTTGTTCGCAGCTGCAAGGAAATTTCTTTCCAAATCGAAATGTTACGAGTGTTCGATATTCTCGTTTTCTGTGGAATTCAATTTTCTCCAGAAGCCGAGAGACGTTTGGAAATACATGAAAACAAGACTAACCAAAGACTATTTCGGCTATATCGGACTTTTAGATTCCCATGCATGTATATAGATGGGAAACTGGGGAGATGAACTGAAAAAGAGAAACCAAACATTTAGACTGTGGGGATGATCAATGCAAAGACTTTTAGAAGTGGAAAAACTAAGCATTCTAGATGTGTATTTTCTACAATTCATTTCACATCCACACTGAGAAGTAGTTAGCTGTCAAATATTTCAACTTTGACATGATTTAGAGTGCCTTGCAGATAGATGCATCTAAAATAAAAGTCTTGTTGTAGATGACTTCAACACACTTATGAGATCAGATCTTGTTGTACTAATGACGTTTCAAAATGCTTGATAGCTAAGATCAATTGAAATGAAAATCATCCCACATATTTTAATTCTTCGTGGTTCTAATTTTCTAGTGGTGAGAATAGGATCTTAGAAGTTTTTTGTTTTTTGACAGGATTGTTTTTTCCTGTATTTGACAGGAGTATTTTATTCCTACAAAGTGAATAAAGGAAGAGGTTACCAAATTATTTGTCCTCTCGGAAACTTGTATGATTATTGTTCTGTGAATTCTTATCCTTGTTCATCAAGCTCTTTCTTTCTCTTTGCTGTTTGTTAGATGGCTAGGTCTGCCCTATTAATTGCTGTGTTTTATATGGTCTACGCAATGATCCCCATTTTAATGGGGCAGTCCGCAGGCGTAAACTTCAACTTTCCTCAATTCAGGAGTTGCAATACAAGCGACATTCTCTGTGTAAATGATGCCACAATATCTAGACATGAAGTCCATCTGACAAACATTACAAATCCTCACTACAAATTGACCAACAAAACCTCAGGCAGAGTTGTTTACAGCCAGACCATTAGCCTGTCCTCTCTTGACAGCTTCACTACAGATTTTCAGTTTGTATTGAAATATTATAACCATAGCCCTAATGTTTATCCATACGGTGGAATCTCTTTCTTCATGACATCGAAAGAAATGGCGACAAGTGCTCACTCAGTGAATTCTTTCAGCGGTCTTCCCGGTAACGGATCTCTCTCAGTCGGCGTTGTCGCAGTTGAATTTTATAGTAACAATAAGGTTTACACCGATGTTGGTGGCTATCGTCCTAATCCGACTTTAAATTACACGAACTTGAATGCACCATTAAACGATAGGACGCTGTGGCATGCACGCATAGATTATAACTGTATTAAAAAATACCTGCAAATATTCTTCTCAAATGCCTCCAATGGCTCTGTCCCAAGTAGATCCCATTCTCGCGCATCCTTTGGATATCTCCACTTATCTTCCTGATGATTTTGTCGTAGGAATTTCTGCTTCTGCTGAAAATTTCAGTGTTACCCACACAATCCTTTCATGGAGCTTCAGTACCAAGACCAAAACTAGGAAGTCTTCCAAAAAAAAAATTTTGTGACGATTGTAGGGGTATTTCTTTGTTTAGCAGGGGTAGTTGTGATCTGGAGGTTGTTCGCCATCGTCATGAGATTGCAAAGCAGCAGCGAACAAACATGTGAAGACAATGAGATAGAGATTGACAGGCTTGTAGACCAAGGTCCAAGTAGATATAAGCTGGAGGATCTCAAGGCCGGAACCGACAATTTCAGTGAAACTTTAAAGCTGGGGCAAGGAGGATTTGGAGGTGTGTACAAAGGCGTTATAGGAGAAGCAAATGAAGTTGTTGCTATCAAGCGCGTCTCACAAGGGTCAAGACAGGGGTTAAAAGAATTCATCTCTGAAATAAGTATTGTTAGTCGAGTAAGGCATCGAAACCTTGTTCAGCTTTTTGGATGGTGTCATGAGAAAGGCGAATTGATTTTGGTGTACGAGTATATGTCTAATGGAAGCCTAGACAAACACCTTTTCATCAAAGGAGATTCTCCTCCACTGCATTGGAGTCGTAGGTATCAAATAGCATTGGAAATAGCTTGTGGGCTGTTGTATCTTCATGAAGAATGGGATCACTGTATTGTACACAGGGATGTAAAATCCAGCAATGTTATGCTCGATAACAATTTCAATGCAAAGCTTGGGGACTTTGGTTTGGCACGCATATTGGAGCACAATTGTTTGTCTCAGACCACAATGGCGGCTGGAACCCTGGGCTATATGGCTCCTGAGTCTGTTACCACGGGAAGAACAAGTCCTGAATCAAATGTTTATAGTTTTGGTGCCGTGGCCTTGGAATTTGCTACAGGAAGGAGAGCTGTAGATAAGAGCTTGCAAGAGCATAACATGAGGGTTGTAGAGTGGGTATGGGATCTTTATGGTCAAGGCAAAGTTTTGGAAGCTGCTGATGAGAAATTGAATGAAGAGTATGAGAGGTTGGAAATGGAACAATTGATAGGGATAGGGTTGTGGTGCTCTCATCCAGATCCAGTTGCAAGACCCAAAATGAGGCAAGTGGTAAAGTCGTTGAAGCTGGAAGATCGAGTGCCTAATCTTCCTCCAGAAATACCTGTGCCAACATATACCACATTTCATGGAGCCAACCTTTCAGTTCCTTCTTCATTTAGAACGGAGCCTACCCATGCACTCCCGTCTTTTGCTTCCATATCTCAATCAGTTAATTCATCTCAAGTCTCCTCCTGTTCATATTCAAGCACAGCTCCCATCGCTGTGCATTTTCAAAAGGAAGCATAGGAGCTCTGTATCACTACTCAACCTTGAGCAATTGGATTGCCAGTTGCTATGTTAGTTTAATTTCTCCTTTATTTTGCTTTCCCAGACATATATTTTAATTAAAGAAAATATGTTTAGGAAAAACTACTTGGAATATCCTGCAATCTCTCTGTTCTTGCCACTCCCCTGTTCAATCATGTCTTTCCTTTATTTGCTGCAAGGCTCTTGTACTGGTGGTATGTCCAGCCTGTTGATCGAATGGGTTCAACATTCCTTTTCAGTCCTTTTTATTTTGTAATATATTATGCATATTTAATTTTCTTTATTATCTTCACATGAAACAAGGCAGCTACTCTATTGAGAGATTTTTTTATTTAGCATTTATTAGAATAGAAATCTTAGTTAGTTGTTTTGTGTGTCTGCAAAAGAGAAAAACAGAGTTGTCTTTTGTGTATGAACAAGTTTACTGCTATAAAGGTTTTATAAGCTCAACTACAACTTGCATTGTGTTTTGACACCAAATATAACTTTGGACATAAATTCTCCATCTTATATGAAATGATATAGGCATAATTTTTAAAGAGGATGAATAAACATTATTCTAAACTTTAACTTTGAGGAATGCGATAGAAATCATTCAAGTTTAAACAAATAGTCTGTAACTAATGTTTTCATAAGAGAATGAGCAAATGATATTTCTAAAGATGCAGTCAACTCACAAACGCTGAAACAAAAAACATGATCCTCTAAAGGCCACTTTATTTTTTGGCCATGCTAAGCAAGAGAAATTAGTTTCAAATGTAAATCTAAATACAGTCAGTCACAGGTCAAGATGTAGAACACCTTAATAAGTTGCTTGAAACATTAGTATGGAGAGACCATTTGCATGCTGAATGGACAAGAAAATGTGTGGATTCTTTAGTACTGGAAATATAAGAGAATTCAAAATCTTTAGTAATGAATACAGTTATATATGGCTAATCAAGTAATGACTTTGATGAAACCTATCATAAATAACATGGATATAAACTGTGATATATGAATATAATTATAAATTGATAGGATTTGATTATCCATATACACAAATTAAGTATAATTATATAATGATTGAGATAATTGATGGAAGCCTCACTGGCCACTTAAACCAAATTCACCTTTCAAACACAATTCAATCAATCCTTCTTATTGCAGACAAACAGTTTGAACAAGAAATAAAGAATAGATTTACTTTAATCAAAATTAAGAACAATAAAATACCCTGCAATTTCATACACATTCAAAGAGACGGGAAGAATTTCAAATCCAAAAGTCCCCTATTGATTTGTGACAGGGAATCGAACAAATGTCTACTGTTATGTTTTATCAATTACAGAGGTTCCTCAATCAATATATTAGCAACATTTAACAATCATCTTCCATAGTCCACTGAAACTTCAGGGCATTCATTCCTTTGACCAATGTCTCCTCTACAAATAGCTTCTATGTTTACACATTCATTGTCCAACCATTCCTCCAACTATTGGCCACCTTGATATAGTTTACCGGTCACTGGGGTTTCCAACAATCGACTAACCAATGGCCAACCAACTTGTGACCCTTCAAATCCTCCTTAGAATTGTCGACTTCCATTCCAAAAAACTGCCTAATTGGTGACACAAACCAAACCGACAATTAACATTGTCGGGTTTGGAGAAAATAACGCCCATATTAGTTAAAGCACCATGTATAATTTGAATTCTTATCACTCAGATGACAGGAGACAAGAACCTCCCTTGCATTATGTTTTCCAAGGTGATAGTAGTAATCAGAGACTTGAGATATGCTGCAACATAGAAGGAAGAACACCCAACTCCGAAGAAACAAAGCAAAAACAAAAATATCAACAACATAAATAAAACCAAAAATTGTAGGAATAGAATGCCCTTGCATAAGACTCCCCAGGTGGAATGATTTCATGAGCTCCTTCTCATGAGATCTGTCATTGAGTGACCCACTTTATTGATCTCATCCTTTGTGAGCCAAGAAGCATCTTCAATGGAATGATTGCTCCATTTGACGAGATACTAAAAATACTCATGCTTATAGGTCTTCTTAAACAACTTCTTATCTAGAATGCATTTTATTTTTGGTGGAGCATAGAATATTACAGGCTGATTTTCTAGAGATGAAATTGTTGTGTCAATTCCCATCCTCTTCTACATCTCCTTATATGAATATAGATTTCCTATATTGAAAATGGGAGATATATGTCGATCTGCATGCAAGGAAACCTCATAAGCATTGACAAAAAATTTCCTTAGGACTTGGCATGGACCAATTTTCTTCATTTTCAGTTTATTGAATGTTCCTGTGAGAAACCTCTCCTTACAAAGATAAGCCAACACAAGATCTCCAATCTGAAATCACAACTACCTCCTCTTTTGATCAACATACTTTTTGTATTGTTGATTGTTGTCTTCTATGTTCTATTTCACCTTCTCTTGAATATCATGAATAGCTTGGGCAAAGTCCTCTCCATTTGCAATCCTCTTCTCCACACTAGCAAGATCATGAAGCTCAAAGACATCCCTTGGGTGCATACCGTACACCACATAGAAAGCACCGAAACCTATACTTTTATTTGGTGAATCATTATAGGTGAATTCTGCTTGTGCCAACATGAGATCCCAACTTCCAAGTGAACTACCAACAAGACATCCTAACAAATCGCCAAGGCTTCTATTGACAACCTCAGTCTGACCATCCATTTGTTGACGATATGCAGAACTAAAATTCAAATTTTTGCCCAATTTCTTCCATAGGGCCCTCCAAAAATGACCCACAAACTTTGTATCCTTGTCAGAAATTATACTCCTTGGAATTCCATATAACCTTACAAGTTCTTTAAAGAAAAAATTAGCAATGTCACTGGCATCACTAGTCTTCTTACATGGTATGAAATACACCATTTTCAAAAATATATCTACCACCACAAAGATTGAATCATTGCCCCTTTGTGTATGAGGAAAACCCAACACAAAATCAATACTTACTGAATCCCAAGGTCTGGTTGGAATTGGCAATGGCTGGTAAAGCCTAGCATTTTGGCTTCTCCCCTTAGCAAGTTGAAAAATTCTGCATTCATCCTATGACAAAAATAATGAGTACTTTATTGCAAATAAGTCTTTATCCTTGCCAAAATGACCAACAAGACTACCACTATGTTTTTCCTTCAACAAATTATCTCGCATGGAGCCTCGAGGGATACACAACTTGTTCCCCTTGAATAGAAAACCTTCTTGAATCATGTAGTCCATCCAAGGCTCTCTATTCCTGCAATTAGGATCAAGGCAAGCTTCATATGCTTCCTTAAAATCAACATCCTCTATATGCAATTCCTTCAAGTTTGAAAAACCCACACTATTAGTTTGTATCTCACATATCAGCAAGTTCTTCCTACTTAAATCATCAACTTTATTCATTTGGCCACTCTTATGTTTCAAGACAAAATTAAAACTATAAATATACTCAACCCATTTAGCATTGATGATAGGAAATCCACATTTGGATTTGTTTTCTTTTTAGGTTTTGGTCCTATTTCTTAAGGAAGTAAGAAGCAACACACAATTGCTTATTCTACAATAGAAGAAAAATATCATGCAGCAAGTGCAGTAGTGTGTGAAGAAGTTTGGCTATGTTGCATACTATAAGGATTGGGGGTACCACAAAACAACCTACGGTCCTCTACTGTTACAATCAGAGTTTTCTCAAGCTTGTTCATAATTCAGTGTTTCATGAATAGATCAAGCATATTGAAGTTCATTGCCACTTCATTGAAGAACATGCTCAACAAAACAACATTCAACTTAAATTTTTCTCTACATAGGAACAACATGCTGATATCTTCACCAAGCCTCTTACACATGTGAAATTTGCAAGCTTTCAGGATTCTCTTATTAGTAATTTAAATAAATGATGTAATAAGGGGGGAATGTTGGACATTTCATCATTTCTACGTAATAGGTTTGTTTTACAACTTAAATTTTTTGGTTTTTTTAATATGTGTGATATTTGTTATTAATTGTAAACTGAGTGAGTTCTAAGTACTTCGTTCATCACCAACATATATATATATATATATATATATATATATATATATATAAACACATATGATAATAAAGTTTAGTCAATCCGATTCCTACATAATTTTTTATACGACTTGGCTCTACTTGGATTTGTTTCTTTTTACTAGATATCTTTTTCCATCCTTATGAGAAACCAAAGCTTTCACATATGGAAACTTTAACCCTTCCACATTTATTGTGGTGTTTTAGCTAGTCCATTTTATGGCTTCAAATGGCTTCAACACAATAGTTGATATTGGTGTTGATGGTTTGGTGACTTTTCATATGTAACCTCCAAACATGTAGGCATGCAAGTTTCTTTTGAATGTTTTTCACAAGGCATAGACTTAAATGATTCCCCAATGAAGGAAGTTTTACCCTTTCCTAAGTTTTATATTGCATGTAAGTGGTTATAACATTTTACTTTTATAGGGTATTTTATTCGAAGAATTCTCCTTGAAGTATGCTCTACAATTGTGTGAATAGGCATTGGAACCCACATGGGGTTTGACTTGAAACTATCCAAAAACTCAGTAAATGGTTGTTTCGTTCTTACTTTACTAAGGCCAAAAATGTTGAGAGTATTCTCAAGCATGATTTGAGGTATGTCCATGCATCACTATTAGTTTATCAGCCCTAGATGCAAGATTTGATCATCTCATATGAGAAGATATTCCACGTACAAACTTGAGCTAAGTTCATGGGTTATACCTTCCTTGCTAGAACCTTTAAGTACACCATTACTACTTTCATCGGGAGAGTATTTTTTAATTGACCTTCATAGGTTCTATTGGTTTCATCCATAAATGTGTGTCCATGCCAAGATAAATTTGTCTAAAGATTGAAAACAAATTTGTAAAAAAATAGATTGGACATTTTAATTAGATCTAGCATGCACAATATACCTCAATCTACCCAATACCTACTTTACATCCCAATCCACTAAGCACAAGATTAATGGTTGTCATTTTGTGGGCCCCCTCAATCAAATTATCTCCTCAAATTTTTGAGGTTCCTTCTTTGAACAATTAGAAAAAAATGGACAATGATTTCACATTACAAAATAGAGTTCCAATGCTATTTCTATTGACACCTAAACTAAAGCCAAAAACACTTTTGATCAAATATCTACCAAAGAGTACTTTACAGATATTTTAAACCTTTCCTAGAATGGAAAATAGTTTTCCCAATGACTAGGTACTAGGGAAACCTCCTTTCCTTGATTTCCTCATCTAGCAACATTTTAATCTTCACAACCACAATTTCTTGTTCACTATCCCCCATCTAAATATCTATGAGGTTCTTGTAAACTACCTAGAGGACTAGAGGAGAGAGAGTATTTTGTAGAGAAGAGATAAATATCAAGTCTCAACATCCACTTTGATACTCTCTCTCTCTCTCTCTCTCTCTCTCACACACACACACACACACACACACACACACACATGTATGTATCTACATACATACATACATACATACATACACTCATGTGTGTGCATATATATGTATGAATGTATGTATGTATGTATGTATGCATACATACATACATATGCATACATACATGCATACATACATATACATATACATATACATATACATATGCATATACATACATATATACAAACACATATACATTTATACATACACATATACACATATAAATATTGTTAGCCCTAATTTCAAACTTGTCAAAATTTAAAATTTTGTGTCAATGTTCCTTCTTGGTGAGATTTTTCATAATGTGGCCAAGTTTTCAAAGATGCCAAGGTATTCAATATTGAGGCATTTTCGATGAGTTGTTACATTTTAATAAATCACCGAAGATGAAGCTTTTATCAAGTGGCATATCAAAATGATAATTTTTTTTTCTCATTTCACAAAGTTTCTAAAGTATTTAAGACTGATTCACTCACTTAGCTCTTCACTTGTCGATGAATTGTTTCAATTTTGAAAGACTCCAATGCATTCTCAAGATGAGTAAATAGATATTTTATTGATATCATCGACAAGTTTGTGTGCTTTCACAAGTTGGAAAACTTGTTAAAATTACCGAAGGCACAATACACAATGGTTTGGCAAAGACAAGATAAACACTTTTGTTTGTTCATCTTCCTGAAGTTACCGATGAAGTGAAGATGCGAGCGGTAGATGATGTAATATTGGCAAGTTCGCCAACTTTACAGAGTATAAAAAAAACACCGATGCACACTTACACTTATTTTGAGAGTTCTTCAAGAAGCCGATAGGAAGAGTTAGTTATCATTACTAACTTCAGATATGTCCCGCATAAAGTCGACTACGCCATTATTTGTCATCTTCTCTGCTAGTGTTGGAATGGGTGATTCGGCAAAGGTTATGGATATCCATGAAAGCATCTCGTATAGTGGAAAGTTGTGAAAATTGAATAAGATTTCGATGGACTTGCGGGTGATCATTCATCCACTGAGTTTGGAGGAGTTGTTAGAAATCAGCATGTTTGTGATAGAAAATAAGCAGCCAATATGTAAGTTAGTTATTATAACTAACTTATTAAAAATGCATTTGAAGTTCTTGAATGGGAAAGGCAAGAAATACGAAGAAACTCTATGCTAACATTGTTTGTTAGTTGCAAAACCGAATCCCACCAAATCTCTACAGTTATGGAAGACATGCATGCAAAATATAGAATCATTAGGAGTGCACCCGAATTGCATGATCCAGCGCCTCAAGAAGATGTCGTCTCCAGGAATGAAATAAAACAAGTATAGATATGCACAAAAAGGATTTGTTGAAAAGAGACTTAAAGCTAGTAAGAAAATGCTATTGGAGTGTATAGCACTTAATTCCACACAGATTCCTCCAGCATTCAGCACACCATTGCCAATATGGGATCAGTGATTGCAGGATATAGGAAAATTCGATTTGTTAAAAAGGCTTTAGAAACTTGGAAACAAATGCAAGTGACAGGTTGATGCCAGATACCACCACCTTTGGAATTGTTTTCCATAGTTACACTAAGTAAATGCAGAAAATAGATTCGGTGTGAAGGCATTATTCAGTTTCAAGAAAATGCACTTGGCGGGTGTAAAGGTCTTCATTTTCAAGTGAATGGAATTGCACGAATAGTGCCAGGCTCTACGATTATTTTGTGTCTGCACCGAATATGGGAGCTTTGGAGTAGGTTGTAAACATTCACCAAACCATATCGATGGGAGGAAGATTTATGTCAGATATTATAGTTGGAAATGTGCTAGTCAACATGCATGAAAAATGTGGAAGTATAGCCGAGACATGTGAAATATTCAGCGTGATGTATTAAAAAAAAATACGATCTCATCACAGCATATATAGATAATGGATTTGTTGAAAAGGCTTTAGAAACTTTCAAGCAAATATGATAGGCCGAGTTAGAGGCGTGGCAGTTGTGTGGACATGCTTTCTTGGTGCGTGAAGGAGATGTATTTCATTATTAGACATGCATGCAAAGTGGGTTGAGAATGTCGAGTGCTTATTAAACATTTCCATAGATGAAGACTGTGGCATTGAATATTTACATCACGATTTATCTGTTCCAGTATTGCATTGTGATTTGAAGCTAAGAAATGTCCTTGTAGATACCAAAATAATAGCTCTTGCAATTGATTTTGGTATGTTTAGGTTAGATGTTTGTATAAATTCAATACATTCTATCCTCAAAGGTCGTATTGGTTACATTGCCCCTATTTTGGGTGAGAGAGAGTTTCTACAAAAGGAAGATGTTTGTAGTTATGGGATTATGTTATTAGAAATGTTCGCAAAGATTATAGTCTTGGAATGTTGTTGGTGAATGACTACTCCTCTACATCGAAGATCAAGGTGGTGGTATAGTTACAAGTGTGTATTAAGAAAACAAAATATATAAAATGGTGAGTTCTTGGAATGCTTTCAAAATTATTAGAGATGAAGCTAGTGAGGATTGAAAACTACCTCAACATGATGATCAATAATATCGTCTTTCTTCAAGGTCACAAGTTTCAAAAGTTCTTATGTCATCCACTCTAAAACAACTTTGAATTTGAACTTCACTTTTGTAAAAGTTAGGTAAATCCTAACTTGTTTCTTAAAGGTAGTTATTAAAAGTGGCCACTTGTGTAGTTATCCTAAGTTGATACTTAAGGTTGTTATCTTAATCGGTTACCTAGGTGTTTTTCCTACGTGGCTATTTAGGAAGTTAATCTAAGTAGTTACACAAAGTGGTTAGATTATGTGGTTATTCAAAGTGGTTATGAGTTGGTTATCAGGTTAGTTATTCTCTCAATCTTATAAATGGAAGGCTTTTGCATTGTAATTGGGGGAGACAGGGGGGATTCCACTTTTTCACAAGCTTTGTATGAGAGACTTGGATAGTATTATTCAAGCAATTAAGCAATAGAGATCAATTTGGATGTGTGTTCAACTTATTCTCATGGGTTATTATCAATGTTCTTATGTTTAATTGATGATTACCTAATGCTTTCCCTTTAACATTGAATGTGAAGAAGATTATTTCAAGTTGTGGTATCTCAAACTTGATTATATGGAATTTATTTTAATCTAGATTCATACCTTGTATGGCATTCAATCTTTCTTTATTGTTCGTTCTTTAAAATTTTAAAAAAATCCAAATACCCCCATTATACGAGGGAGCTGCCCCTCTCAAACGCAAAGAAGAATTACCATTCTTTTTTTGTGATTCTTCAACTGTTGTGAATGCTTTGTTGCTAATTACAGGGCAAAATAGAGTTTTTCAAGAAAGTTTCTTAAAGCAACAAATCCATTTACCAACACATATATACAAAAACATATATATACATATACATAGACATGTATATGTATATGTATACTATGTGTATGTGTATGTGTATACATACATATAAACATATATATGTATATGTATATATACACATATATATACAGGTATACACACATACACACACACACATATACAATACACACATATACACATACATACATATATATATACACACACACATATATATATACATATATATATGTATGTATGTATATATACATATATGTATATATACATACTGTATATATGTATGTATGTATGTATATATATACATATATATGTATATATGTATATATACATATATATGTACATATGTATATATATATATGTATATATATATGTATATATGTACATATATATATGTATATATTTATATATATGTATATGTACATATGTATATGTGTGTATATATATGTATATATGTACATATATATATATATATATATACATATATATATATATGTATATATGTACATATACATATATATATAGATATGTACATATACATATATATATATATATGTATATATATATATATATGTATGTATATATATATGTATGTATGTATATATATATATATATATATATATATACATATGTATATGTACATGTACATGTACATATATATATATGTACATATGTATATGTACATGTACGTACAAGTACATATGTACATATATATATATATGTATATATATATATATATGTATATGTATATATATATGTATATGTATATATATATATACATATACATATATATATATACATATACATATATACATATACATATATATATATGTACATATGTACTTGTACGTACATGTACATATACATATGTACATATATATATGTATATGTACATATATATGTGTGTGTGTGTGTGTATGTGTGTACTATATATGTGTGTGTGTATGTATGTATGTATGCATATACATATGTATATATATGTATATGTGTATATATATGTATATGTGTATATGTGTATAGTGTGTGTATGTGTGTACTATATATGTGTGTGTGTATGTATGTATGTATGTATGCATATACATATGTATATATCTGTATATGTGTATATGTGTATATATATGTATATGTGTGTGTATATATATATATATATATATAAATGTATGTGTGTGTGTGTGTGTGCACGCACACACACATGCACACACGTGAAGTAGATCATTCATTTGTGGAGGTGGTGAGAGTGTATCCATAACAAAGGTTACCAACGATAGAGCAGATTTCAAAATAATTTAGCAATGCAAATCAAAATATATCCTTCCTAATATCATTCTATTCTTATTTTAGATAGTGGCATGTCTGTTATTTGTTGTAATCAGTTATGAGGTTGATGCCTCTTGATTTGTACGAGGTTGGTGTCTCTCTTGTATTGAGTTGTTTAGAACTCATGTTAGAGGATTATAGTTTCCTTTGGGTTGGTGCCTTCAAATCTATTTGTAAATTTATTTTTCATTTGTGAGGCCAGATTTAGACAATAGATCCAAGCAACTTGCTCACCATTGTTTCTCCTTTCTAAGGTTTACACATAATATCTAGTGTTATGTGTTATTTATGTGGTTGTTCTTATTTCATATACCTTTGATAATATAATGATTTACCCCCCCCCCCCCCCCCCCCCCCCCCAAAATCCACCCCCTAGTATATTGGTGTGTTCTAATAATAATATCATAACTTTTTACCTTACTAAACCTCTAATGGAGAAAATAAATAAAACAATGACCAAATGTAACAAAATTATTATCACACAAACCTTCATGACCTAAGTGTTGTGTTCAAGATGATTTTATTAATTATTGAAAATGAATGTGGTTTTATTAATGCAATCTTATAACCTTGTTGAAATTGACTCCTCTTCTTTTACATGGCTTGTCTTATGCTCATTTTATAGATTTTGGTTAGGATTGATGGGTGGATAATATTACATCATGTATAATGGATGGATACAATTGATACATATGTAAGAGAGAGTGAGAGTTTTACAAGTGGCATCACGTGATTATTGCACATGATTAGGGAAAGGATTTAGAAGTGATGAATGATGGATGTTTTCTCATATCTTGATGGAGTGTGGAGATTGAAAAGGAAATTTTAGGACTCTTGTGTACTTGTTTCCATGTGCAAGATTGACTATTTATTTTAAATAATATGTTAGAGGAATGTTTGACTTATAAGTTTGTTAAAGCTTATTAGTTTATTTAACCAATGATGACGATATTTTCACAGGATGTAAATGATTAATACATATTTAATTAATTTATGGAATAATATCAAGACATTGATTGACTTAATGAAATAACAATGATTAATTAAATTAATGGTGGAAGAATGTTATATTTGTTAACCAAATAGTTCAGACATAGTTGCTTGACATTAGAAGATCCGGTAAACAGATTAATTAGATAAATATTATTCATTTAGATAATATTCAAAGAAAAAGTATAGGATAGTCCTAGTGTGATGCTACTAGAGGAAATATGAGAACGTGCTTTAGGTGTTTAGATTTTCCCCTTCTTAAGATGACATTATATAGCATAATTTCAAAGAAAAATAAAATATAGAAATTTTTTGAAGGAGAAGCCATGACTATTAGGAAGAGCATTGGTGCATAGGAATGGTATGGGATTTTCATCTTGAGAGAGAAAGTAGGTTCATGTGGCATATATGAGATTTTAAGAGGAGAAATAAGGTATGAGATGTGGAAAATGTCTAGACTTAAATGTGATAGGCAGATCGTTAGATGAATAAAGATTGGAATGCAAGAAAATAAATATATGATGTTAGGAGATATTGAAAAAGATGAGATGTGTTTAATAAGTAAAATATAAATCATGATAAATATTGACAATTCTATGATAACGTAAATGATGGAAAATTGATCCAAGAGGATCTCCCACAATCAATCCAAAATTGATGATCTTAAAAAATTGATGTTGTTTAAAGTTGATGGAAAGTCCTTCCTTTTGTAGGCCTCATCAAGATCTTTCCAACGCATTTTGAATGAACTTAAATAAACATCATATGCAAAAGTTGAGGGAAAGACATGGGTGCATTGATAAGTGGCTCAACACATAAAATAACACGTGGTATTATGAGGATGACATGTGACATGGTTAAAAGGTGACACATGGCATGGTTAAGGGTTGAAACATGACACAATATAAATTTGACATGTGGCAGCAAGTGGACTAATTAAATGTTTCCACATGGACCAAATTCAAAAATTAACAAATGGAAAGTCAATTTGCAATCACAATCAATTTGATTTGAACCCAGTAATTTTATTTAAAATACAACCTAGTGCTAGAAATAAAGTCAACAAAGGTTGCACATGTGGGGTTTGGAAAAAAACAAGTTTTTGAGATAAGTTTTAGCTACCCATGTGAAGATTAGAACACTCAACCACCATGGTGTAAGTATTATCCATTGCACCAAATGCTATGGATGTGTTTTAATAAGAAAAGATACACATTTAAAATATAATATTATGGATAAAGCATAATCTAATGCAAATGGAAGACTAGAACTTGCAATCTTGCCTATTTAAAGGCAAAGTGCTACTATTACACCACAAGCTTATTGATGAAAAACAAGCACACAAAATTGGTTATATTGTATCTTAGAGGAATTTTTGGAGAGTTAAAGTTCTTTCAATATATTTATTTTAATTTTGCAAGAAGAATTTAAAAGAACTCTTAATGAGTTTGTATCTTCCCAAAGAATCCCAAAGTCTAATTCTACAAGTTTTAAAATTTCTTTTGATTTTGAAGGAAATTTGATATTTTTTTCATGAATTTTAATGGATCAGTTGCGCATTTAAAATGGACCCAGAGACATAGCCTATAAGGGGCAAATTCTGTTCACAAATTGTAGTGTATGGTCTGTCTTCTTTCTAGTTCTTTTAAATTTTAGCCATTTAAATTACTTACTAAATGATGTTAATTCAATAAAGTAATTATTTAAAAAGTAATAATGCAATTCAAATTATTGGAACTCAAATTAGTGTGAAAAAATATTCTTTGCCACTGATTTTGGATCAAGTTGGCATTAGAGAAGTTGATCAAGGATTCAAAAGTGTTTATGTTGAATGCTAACTAGGTCTAAGCTCAACCATGGAGAAGGATTGCTTGAAGAGTTTAATCTTGAGATTGATATGGCACATACATTTCCACAACAAGTAATGGATCCTGAAGGAAAATAAAGCCTTCCTTAGTTTGAAAGGGCACTTTGGCAAGCTTTTCTCGACATGCAAGCAATGGTGCAAGAGCTATACAAAGAAAAAAGAAAAGGTGGAGAAGGATCTAGTAAAGTTAAAGACAAAGGAGTCAGTAGTGACCCTCCTCCAAGTCCTCCTTCTACAACTTCTTCTCCATCTTTATCTCCATCTCAAAAGGGACAAACAAAAAAGACTAATTATAAATTACCTTTATCAAAATTAGATGTAAAATTTGATTTTCTAATGTATAATGGTGAACTTAATAAAACAAAGCTAGATAATTAGATTAAGAAAATTGAAGCCTACTGCAGGATTCAAAGAATTGAGGATGAAGGATCCAAAGTTTAGATAGCTACTCTCCAACTAGGAGGCACTACATTGATATGGTGTGAGAGCCAGGTTCAAGAAAATCTTCACATTAAAGGTAATATGCAATCTTCTTGGTATGAATTTACATCTGCATTAAAGAAGAAATTTTATCCATTAGGATATATGCAACAATCATTAATGGATTGGAAAAATCTAAGACAAGGTAAAGGACAAAATGTGCAAGATTATAATCAAGAGTTCAGAAAGAGGGCATTAACATTGAGATTTCTTTTATATACACAAGAAAATATTTTGAAGTATATTGGTGGTTGCATGGTTATTTAAGACATTCTATTCTTATGTTTAACCCAACTAATTGTGTTGGTGCCAAAGAAAGATGGTATGCGGAGAATGTGTGTGGATTCTTGCGCATTGAACAAGATCACAGTGAAAAGTTGCTATCCTCTTCCTTGCATTGATGATTTGTTAGATAAATTAAGAGATGCAATCTACTTCATTAAGGATGAATTAAGAAGTGGATGCCATCAAATCAGAATTATGAAGGTGATATTTGGAAAACTATTTTTAAAACAAAGCAAGGTTTCTTTGAATGGCTAGTTATGCCCTTTAGGCTTTGTAATGCTCCTGCTAAATTCATGTAAATTATGATTGATGTATTTAGATCATTCATAGATGATTTTGTAATAGTGTACTTCGATGATATCTTGATTTTCAGTAAAAAATGGGAAGATTATGTAATGCATGTCAGGAAGGTCTTAGATGTTTTGAAAAAAGAGAATGTATGTCAAAAGATATCCAAATGTGAATTGTCAAAACATCTTTGGTTATTTAGGCTATATTGTAGGGGGTAGTGAATTGAAAATTGATCCCTCCAAAGTTGAAGCCATCATGAAATGGCTTAAGCCTAATAATATAATTGAATTTAGGAGCTTCCTAGGAGAAATTCAATATTGGAGGATGTTCATTGCTAACTTTTCATTTATTGCATCTCCTTTGCATGCTTTGACAAGTACTAAGCAATTTTTTCAGTGGGGAGGAAAACATAAAAAAGCCTTTAAAACTTTGAAGGAGAAAATCAGTACAACAACCATTTGAGATTGAAACTGATGCAAGTGATTATGCCATGGGAACAAAACTAATACAAAGAAGGAAACCAATTTGTTACCATTCTGAGACCTTTAGTGCTGCAACAAGAAATTATCCTACATATGACAAAGAATTGTATGCTTTGGGTAAGAATGTGGAGAAGTGGAAACACTATTTGATGGGCAAAGAGACAATTATCCATACAGATCACCAACCTTCACAATATCTTCAATCATAGTCCAAGCTACAACAATCATGAAATTTTTGGAGGATGGGATTCTTGCAACAATTATATTTGGTCATCAAGTATAAGAAATGTATACATAACAAAGTTGCTAATATGTTATCAAGGCCTTCTATTAATGCATCCATTATTCTATAGAATTTTCTTTAGCTCATGAAAGTTATATTGAACAATATGATAGAGATAAAGATTTCAAGGATGTATATGAAACACTAATCCATGGTAATCAAGTAGAATAATTAGATTATAATGTTCATGATAAACTGCTTTATCATCTTGGTAAATTGTGTATTCCAAGGGATGAAGAGTACATGTAATTAGAGAAGCACATACTTCATATTGAAAAAAAATTTCTTGCGATTCTCACTTTTTTTTATATTAATAAAACTTACACATTTTAATTCATTTATATTTTAAATCCTAAAAAATTAGGTAGACATTTTTTTAATAGTAGTGGATCCCTCAAATCTATTCTATATGACCATAAAGTTTTGGCCAACCAAATTGTAAAGAATTAATCTTTAAAATTTAAAAACCTAAAAAAAAATTCATACAAGCTTTAGAAAAATATTAGAAAAAAAAACAATACCCACTTTTAATTAAGCTGATTACAATAATAATATCAGTTGATGATAAATATGGACATATTTTTAACTATTTATATACTGTTATATACTGTTTTTGATGCTCTAGCTGTTTATGTACTGTTATTTTATTTTATGCTTTTATCCAATAAAAGAAAAATCATATGTTAATGTGGGTTCTCAATTTGACCGGAGAAGGCAATTACCGACAATGCATTTCTCATGCGCAAAGAAAAGTAGTCTGACAAGATTTATATGCACGGTACTTGAGATTCCCGTGCATGTATTTTTATGCACCATCATCATAATAATCCACCATGAATTTTCTTCTTTTCCCATTGATAAAACCATGTAATTGTTCAAAAAAGCTGATTCTTTGTTCCCTTGTTTTCAACGCACAAAGGTTTTTGTTTAGTCTTAAAAGCCGATTTATATTAATTCAAATCTATCAAATAATTGATCCCATGCATACATCCTTTCCAATCAATCAAAACTTTTATAAATAAAATATTAAGATTTTCAAAAAGTGAAATCCACCCATGGGATATATGGGTATGTATGTGACAATTAAATAGTAATATTTTGTTCTAACAAAGGTAAAATCCTGAAGAAAGATAAGTATACTTATTATATGATAGTGTTCCAAAGTATTATAATGATACCAAAATGTGAATGGATATTGAAATTTAGTAAAATAGATTGAATATATACAATTATATTAATTAGCAAAATGGATTAAATATGTGTAATTATATTAACAAGTTTATTATATGAATCTAGTAAATAGATTATTAATTAATTTACATTTTTAATTATACATATATATTTTTCTATGTATTAAGATATAAAATTTCATATATACAATATAATATAGATGGACGCACATATTTCTTTTCTTAATTTTAATTATATGTTAATAAATATCGATGATGATGATGATGATGATGGTGGTGGTGGTGGTGGTAGTGGTGGTGGTGGTACAAATAAGAGAGAACAAAATATATGACAAGAATAAACTGTATTCCTATCAACATGCAAAATACCCAACTAACTAAATTGATTCAAATTGAATTGTTTTTATACAATGTAAATGAACCTTCTTATAAAGATAAGGCCATATGGATATGTGAGCACACAGTCATGACATATGGCTCAATGAGAAACAAGGGTAGGTGAGGGTAGGTAGGAGAAATAATAAAATATTCCACAAGAGGTGGATTACCCAGCAAGGGTGGAATGTAACAACAAGATAAAACCACAAAAGGTGGAATTTCTCCTACATACATCATCCCTATGTGCACACTTCCCTAAGTGTCATATCCAAACTACTATGAAATGCATTACCCTAAGTCAACTTAAGTAAAGTGTAATTATGAGACATAATTTACACCAACAAATAATCATATAGTCCATGTCTTATAACTATCATACAAGTAAAGGAAATAATTCTTTGCATAATATTTCTAGTAATTAATTTATATAATAATAATAATCATATTGTAATGTTGATATTCAACATAACTATAACTAATGTGAACAACAATGAAATCAACACAACAAACTAGCACACATCATATATGTGTTTACAATACAAGTGTAGAATGAAAAATATTATACATGAGTGACATTAAAATAGTAATCTTTTGATTAAACAAAGGTAAAATCTAGAAGAAAGATAAGCATAGTTTTTTTTTTGATTGGTAAAATATATATTTTATTTAATTGAGATATAAGCATTACAAAATCGGAAAGATAATGAACTATCAAAAAACTCCCAAAACAAGACATCCATGACACTGCCATCACCCCCCTCCCAAAAAACTGGATTTCAAAACCAGTAACCAACACCCACACATCCACCCCCCATACTGAAGAGTACGAAAAAACTTATTACATCTTGCCTATCAAAAAATAGGCATTTCAACTGAAGTTTAAAGGTCAACTATAAAATTAACTGAAAACGAGAGCAACTAAAAATGGCACCTATGGGTATCGTGCCTGGAATAAGCTATTCATGATTCCTCCTTCACGCCTCTTGTAGCTGAGGCACTCGATTCACCAGCCACCCAATTATGGCAAGAGCCTCCTCTTCCAGCAATTTGTCACCTTCTTCTTCCTCCAGCCTTCTTACTCACTACACCTTGTTGGCTCAGAGAAACCACCCCACCATCCCGTCCACCTTCTGCATCATCTCCCACTTGTTTAGCTAGTTCTGTAGATAGTCTCCTTGTTATCCACCTCCTAGGGCTCACATTCTCCACCGCTTTCCCGCCACCCTCCCTGATCGCATCTTCTATCTCCATAATTTGGACAAAGATTAAAATCCCTTCCCAACCTCTCTTTGCATCATCCTTGAAACGCAAATTAACTTCCTCACAGCGTCGAAGAAATGGAATGCGCAATTGGCACGCCCTCATCGCCTCATTTTCCTTCGGGATACCTTCTGCAAGATTAAATCCCCATCCTGACACCGCCCACTCCAATAGGGATTCCAAATTTAGCAGATATTCTTGTGGAATTAGTCTCTGCAACACATTTCACACCTCTTCAACCATGTGTCCCAACTCTAGACCCCAAGCCATGAGCAACGAGTAGATGTTTGCTCTGCACCTATAGTGGTGACCAATGACAGCCACCTCTTTACCTAAAACCAGTTGGACTGCTTTTAAAAGAAGTGGGTCTTTAATGAGAAACATTTTCTCGAGTTTCTTTGGCATAATAGGACCACAAAATGTTGGCATCAGTTTGGAAGATTCCAAGGTGAAATTAGCCTCCCTTTCTAAGCTTTCTAAAAATTTACAGAGATTTCTGATAAAACCAGATTTGAAACTGGTTTCACCAACTTGCCAGGTCTATTCATTATCAGTGTGGGCATTATGAAATTGGCATTTAATGCATGGCTCTCCATCATCACCACCAATTCAGAGCATGTCGCAATAACTGCTCATTAAACACACTTGCACAGGAAAAAAGCCAACTTCTGACAAGGGATTCGAATTTACTGTGTACCAACTTGGCAATGTGTCTTAACTCCATTTAACAGTTTCATTTCTGTCATTCCACCACCTCACCTCCCCTAGCTCGAGGCCACTGCTTCATTTGACAGCTCATCTGCAAGAGTGTTTCCCTCTCTTTTGACATGTGAGATGCAATAATTATTGAACATTTTTAGTTTTTCAATTATTATATTTACATATTTGTTTAATTTCCAACATAGAGTATGTCCTTTAACCAGAACCTGGACAACAATTCAAGAATCACCCTCTAAATGTAATTTCAACACCTTCAAATTAGTTGTTAAATCAACTGCAAGTAGCGTCGCCTGAATTTCTGCCTGATTATTGGCACCATCTTGAAGTCTTCTATCCCCCTTGCACAGGACCTTTTCTTCATCATCACAAGCCACACATACCACCGCAGAGACCCTTAGATTGCCTTTTGATGCTCCATCAAAATTTATTTTCACCCACCCCTTCTCTAGTTTTGACCATTTAACTATCTCTTATCCAGTTGGTCACTAGCAGGATTAACCCTGGGGAACCCATGAATAGGTCAGAAAGATAAGCATAGTTATTATATGATAGTATTACAAATTATTATGATTATAACATTATTTGAATGTATATTAAAATTTAGTAAGGTAGATTGAATATACACAATGATATTAATTAGTAAAATGGATTAAATATACATAATTATATTAACAAGTTTAATAAAGATTATTAATTAATTTAAATTTTAATATATATATATATATATATATATATTTCTCTATATTAAGATATTAAATTTCATATATATGATATAATATAAAAGGATGTACAAATTTATCTTCTTAATTTTAATTATATATGAATAAATACCTTATATGATAATATATTCCATGTCTTAGCTATAATACAAGTAAGAAAAATAATTCTTTGCATAATATTTCTAATAATTAATTTATATTAAAATAATCATATATGGTAATGATGATGTTCAACATAACTATAAATTATGTGAACAACAAACTAGCACACTCCATATGTGTTTACTATACGAGTGTAGAATGACAAGTATTGAATTAACCAAATCTTAATATTGATCAACAAAAGCTAAAGCTCAACAAGAATAAATGGTATGTTCATTCACAACCCAAGTGATAATCAAGTGCCACTTAGTGGTGAGTACTTGCCTTTATAGTATTATTGGAAAATTATTGAAGAATAGATGATAGATGAGTTATGGTGAACTAAAATGAAGACAAGATAGATAATAGTTTCAGAAGTTGCAATTTTCTATTTATTGATTTGTAATAGACACAAATATGACTATATTAATCAATTGATTTAGAGTTAGAATCTTATAATGTAGTTAGAGTAATTAGTTGAACAAAAACAACTATTGTTTGCTGTAATTATTTTACCACAAAATGAAAGTATAGTTGATATTAACCATACGTTAATTTTTACTTGGCTGAAAAATATTATGAATATGTGATATAGTATTTAAAGAATTATATTAATTTAAAATTATAAATATGTAATAATGATAGAATTTAAAATAATTTTTTGATTTTATAAAATTAAAAGTATTTACCACAATATGAAACTAGAGTTTATATTAACGATAAGATAGTTTAACTTAGATAAAAAATATTATAAATATTTGATATAGTATTTAAACCATCATATTAATTTTAGATTCTAAATATGTAATGACGATAAAATTTTAAATATTTTGTTGGTTTTGTAAAATTAAATGTATATAATTATCAATATTATAAATAAAACTACAAAGAAGTCAAACAAATAAAATGACTTGTATACATGTATGTATATATTTGTATGGACAAGCACTGAGAAGGTATATAAATGTTAAAAATTATTTAATATTGAAGGAGTTTGTATTAAGTAGAAGGGATAAAATGAAAAGGAAAAGGGGAGATAATGGAGCATAAGGTTACATAAGGGAGATTACAATGGTATGAGGGTAGAAGGGGACAATTGAATATAGAGTGGACTAGAAGATATGAGTGGGATGGCCAAAGAGGGAATCACAAAACATATCCAGACAATAAAGATAATATAATGAGACAAGACCAAGAGGAGATAACAAAACATAAGATTGACCAGTAGAATTAGTGGAATGGGCTGCAATGGTATAGACAAACATCAAGTAAACTATCAGAGGTTGATGGGATGTAATTGAACTTAAGGTGAATTGAGAGGTTTTTAGGGTTTGACTATAGGATACAAAGTGGAAATTTGAGGTGTTTAGTATTAAGCGAGAATAGAGTTGGTTAATAATGAGCAGAAGGAAAAGTTTCTTATATGTGCATGCATATAAAATAAAATGTGCCTGCAGAGGTTGTTTAATTTGAAAGTAGGTGTCAAAGGTCATTCTATGTGATATGTAATAAGAGAAATATGTGTGATGCACATGATTTTTGACTATTCAAATTTTTTATATGTAAAGAAATATGTTCCCATTATAGCATGAGCTGATTAAAACACACACTCTTTGTTGCTTTATATATTTCTAACCGTTAGAGTTCAGTATTTCTTAGAAATTCGACATAAAGCATGAGACTTCATTGGCAATGCCCAAAGGTGTGGTTTTTGCAAATTGTTCAAAACACCTAAAAATCAGTCGTACTCTCCACCATACTTGCACAACTTTTAATGATGATATAAGTATTATCACAATATCATAAATCTCTCTTTCAACTTTATAAAAAAAGAATCTAAATTTATAATATGATAAAATTTTGATCTTCAATTTCTTTTGTCAATATCTTCATTTTGTGAAAAAAAAAAATAAAAAAATTATATATATATATTTTAATAATTCTAATGGTTGAAATATTCTATTGGTCAGATTTGATAGGATCATAACTTGTGGAAAATGTCAACTTAATATTGCCGATTAAAGAGCCACTCAAGTTGGAGTTTGACCCAAATACTTGAAGAAGCCCCCAAGTGGAGGGACCGACCACGTGTATACGGAATCAAGTCCCAAACAATCACGACTATACCCGACAGCGTAAGTGCGCTCAATAATTCTGCACTACCTATACACTACCTATACACAAAGTTGAGGGAAAAGTATACATTCCATCACGGAAAAGGTTGGAATCAAATTTTCTTTCACATTCAACAAAGAGTGGGTATGTTTTTGTGCCTGACAGGAAAGAATGTTTTTTTCTGGTTTTGATGGTAGTGGTTTATTGGTTGAGATATTATTTATCTTTGTCTATATATTCATTCGCAGCTGCATTTTTCCCACACTTTCTTTTTATATTATTATCTCAACTCTGATCATTTCTTAACTATCTGATTAGTTTATACCGTTTGCCTCTTTTTGCTCACTGCTTCAAATAGATTATACCGTTTGTTAGATGGCCACATCGTACTTTGCCCAGTTAATTGGTGTGTTTTTTATGCTCTGCGCAATGAATTCTCTATCTATCCCCATGTTTATGGCCGAGTCAGCATGCGTGAATTTCAGGTTTAATGAATTCACGAGATGCAATACAAGCAACATTCTCTGTGTAAATGATGCCACAATATCTGGGCATAAAATCCATCTTACAAACAATACAATTGATCATCATGAAGTGGCCAACGAAACTACAGGCGGTCTTCCCGGAAATGGAATTTTTTAGACATCATGCTCGCTGTTAAATTTAGTAGCTTTTATCGGGCCCGTGTCTCTTTTCATGTTGGTAGTAATTATCCTATTCAAATTTACAATTATACCTATTTGAATGATAGTTTAAATGATGGTAAGTTGTGGAATGCGCACATCGATTGCAACGTTAGAAAAAATTATCTACAAATATTCCTTTTCAAAACCTCCAATAGCTCTACGTCCCAAAGAGATCCCATTCTTGCATTTCCTTTTGATTGCTTCAAATTTCTTCCAGATAATTTTGTTGTGGTGATTTCTTCAGTTGAAGTTTAAAGCTGGGGCAGGGACAATTTGGAGGTGTGTACAAAGGCGTTAAAAGGCTGTTAAGCGCATCTCACAAGGGTCAAGACAGGGGCTAAAAGAATTCATCTCTGAAATAAGTATTGTTAGTCGAGTAAGACATAGAAACCTCGTTCAGCTATTGGGATGGTGTCATGAGAAAGGCGAATTACTTTTGGTGTATCAGTATATGTCTAATGGAAGACTAAACAAACACCTTTTCATCAAAGGAGATATTCCTCCACTGCAGTGGAGTCACACGTATCGAATAGCTTTGGAAATAGCTTCTGGACTACTATATCTCCATATAGAATGGGCTCACTGTATTGTACACAGAGATGTAAAATCCAGCAATGTTATGCTTGCAAACAATCTCAATGCAAAGCTTGGGGACTTCGGTTTGGCGTGCAAGTTGGAGCACAGTCGTTTGTCTCAAACCACAATGGAAGCTGGAACCCTTGGTTACCTAGCTCCTGAGTGTGTGATCCTCTGAATCAGATGTTTACAGCTTTGGTGCTGTGGCCTTGGAAATCGCTACAGGAAGGAGAGCTGTAGATTGGGGATTGCAACAATATGAGGCTTGTGGAGTGGGTATGGGTGTTGAAGCCCAACGGTCACATGATCATTTGACTTTTCCAGATTCTTCGATTCATGTCTGAATATGATTGTATAAATATATGTGTGCACTCTGTCTATAGTGTGTATTGAATATTTGGTTAATAAGATAATTCCGTGCTTGAGAGTGGATGTAAGCATTTGCCGAACCACTATAAATTCGTGTCTCCTGTCTTTGTTTGTGTTGTTTTGCATTCTGCTGTTTTGTGTTGATTATTATGTTTTTCCTCTACTCGTTTAGATTAACAATTGGTATCAAAGCTTAGGTGAAGTTAGGTTGAGCAGAGATGGAAAGGTAGATAGATAGAGGATTGAAAATTCTCGAGAAATGCAGAAGTTCAAAGTTAGAGAAACTAGTTGCTGGTATTGTGGCAAGCGAGGCCATGCCAAAAGAAATTGTTGGTCTTTCAAGAAGGCTGAAAGGCAACTAAAAGATGAAGACACTGATTCAGTCATCGAAGAATTTCTTGCAAATTTAGACTCCGTGGAGGGTAAAATTGTGCAAGCAAAAGTTAAAACAAAACATCACATACATTGATGGGATGGCTGGAAAAATGAGGAAAATTCGACTAAAGAAGAAGAGTGTACGCCATTGCAGACCCAAATTGAATCTGTTGTTGATTTTGCCTCTCGAGGTGAGGAGGAGGATGCAGATTAGAGTGAGGGAGCAGAGCAATAGAGCTCAGAAGCAATTGAGGCTTTCGAGGGCTTTGCAGATAGCGCGACATTATGTCAAGTTGCTCTATAGAGGCAAGATCAATTTGTGTCCATTCAGAAATTTGTGTCCATGTCAAGATCAATTTGTCAAAGGATTGAAAATTATTTGTGAACATTTAGATTGGACATATTAACTAAATCTAGCATTTAATATACCTCAATCTATCTAATGCCAATTTTAGTTGCCAATACACTAAGCCATTTTAGAAGATTTTATTTGCATCTTTTTAGACAAAAGGGATGGAGCCACTTCATCCATTATGAATTTAGTAGTATTACTTCCAATAGCCATCACTAGATGACCCCATGAATATTGCAAAGAGCATAACATAAGCATGCATCGATATTTATCTTCAATCTTATCACCGATAGAACTCAATTGTGCAAAAATCTTAGGTGGATATTGAATGGTAGATATATTTAGGATCTCAAAAAGCCAAATAAAAATGCAATTATTTAACAGATTGTAATGTGAAAAAATTTAGGGTTTCCACCTAAAGAATGAAAACCACTAATTTCTCACTTAGGGGACATTGCATTCTATAGACACCTAAAATTGTCATGTTTAATTAAATTAATATTTTTATTTATTTAATTACTTTATCCTAAGTCTTTTATTAATTAAATAAATCTTTATTTATTTAATTAATTCAATTATCCTCTTCTAGCCCTTTTCTCTTTTAAATAAATATTTTTATTTATTTAATTGCTCCACTTTCTCTATTTAAAATAAATATTTATTTATTTAATTAATTCATTAGCTTTTTCCTCTATAACACATGTCATTTATCTCTTAATCCTCCTCTACCTACCCCCTTCATTATTTTATTATTTCTTCTACCTACCCTTTAATCCTAACCGACCATTTATTTCTTTCACCTCTTAACCTTATCCCTCCATTTTCTAAAGCATCTTCTATATAAGAGGATTCTTTCTCTCTTTCTAACACCTAATGCATCTACCTAATGCATCTATCAGGCTTTCTTGCAATCAAGCAACTTCACAACCACAATCCATTCTTTGTTGAGCTTTTCTGCATAATACAAAATCTGAGAGCAAATATATCAAACAAGATCAATGGAGATAGGAGACAACAGAGATTGAAACCCTATTCGGCATGTGAATGGTAATATTGTTTCATTTGTTGATTTGCATGTTCTTAGGTATCTTCATTGGTGTGTGGTGAATGTTTGGTTGTAGAACTAGGGTTTGTTGTGGTTAGATCTTTGTGGTTTTACAATAATCTATCACCATCTTTTTTTACCATATACGCATTCAAAAGAGGATGAATAATTCACTAGATCTAGCTATGAATTAGATCAAGACTAAATGCTAAGTGAATTTGTGTTGATGGTGTTTTCTCTTTTGTAATTTGAAGTGCTAAAATTAGATAAAATGCTAAAAAATGGAGGTAAAAGTATGAAAACAGTGAGAATTATTGCATGGTGGGGGCATACATAGGTCTCTATCAATCGTGGAGAAGCAGGTGCTAAGGTGAGAGCCCTAAATACAGTCCAAATTGTAGGATTATAATTTAGGATGCTACACGGATATGTAAAATAATGTATCATGGTAGGTTATTGATAACATAAGTCATTCACATCAAATGTCATGTATACTCTGAACATGTTTTGTTAAGTGTGTGGTGAGGAGAGTGATTGAAATGATGGATATTGGAAGTTAGAATTAACTTGATTGAAGAGATATGGTAGCCAAAAAAATGAGCATGGAAAAATATATGTAGGAGTTGATTTTGTAGTATGATCTATCATCATAAAAGTTGCCTTTTTACCATAACAAATAGTATCTAGAGAAAAACCGAGGGATATGACAAGGAGTTATTGGAATTATGGGCACATAGTAGTAGTGAAAAGTAGGCAAGCTATCCATTTGAAGATAAAGTATGTGCTCTGACTTATTTTCCTAGTAGATAACACTAGATCAATTACAATCTAAAGTTTGAATGACTTTCGTGATGGCAAAATATTGGTACCCAATAGAATATGCTATGGGCATAGAGAAAATATTTGAACACTCATAATCTAAGGTCTTGTGGACATGTTGCCAAGAAATTATCTTCCAAGATTGAATTAGAATTGTTACTAGGAAAACTTCAATCTTCATAATCATTGGAATTATAAAAATATAAAATAATAAATTGAGATGGAAAAGAGAACATGCTCTCAACTCTAGACTTTCAATTTCTTAATTGCACAAAGTTATCTCATTTGTTCTTCACTTCACATTCCTCCGATGTTTGAGTTTTGTAATCAAATTTCTTGATATGATGTTGAATTCTATATAACTTGAATATAATAGATCAAAATAAATAACATTTATTAAATTCAAAGATAATGCATGAATACAATCATTCAACTTCTTCAAAGCATGTAAATAATTAATCAAGTTCTTCAAAATGTGAAAGTAATTATACAAATTATAAAATTCAATTTAAAAAAGATGTAGTTTTAGTTCTCTATGATAATGAATGGAAATGTGATATATTTGTTAAATAATATTTGATATTTTTTCAAATGATAAAAATGTTAAAAGCAAAGATTGTAGGGTAAAATAGAATACGTGAGTCTAAATCATGAAATGCACATGTTTTTTGAATATTTGATTTTTTCCTATGTAAAAAAAATATGTTCACTTATAGCATGAACAGATTATTTGTTGCTTTACATATTCTAACAATTAAATTTGGGTATTTCTTGCTTCCACTTCTCAATCAGGTAATTCATTTCAAGTCTCCTCCTGAGCATATTCAAGCACAGCTCCCATCATTGTGCATTTTCAAAAGGAAGAATAGGAGCTGTCTATCACCACCCAAGCTTTTCAATCTTTTACTTTAAATTTAAAGAAAAGAAAGAAATCTCGAGCAACTGGATTTCCAGTTGCTATGTTAGTTTCTCCTTTACAATTTGCGTTCCCAGATATATATTCTAATTAAAGAAAATATTTTTAGGAGAACCTACTTCGAATATCCTGCAATCTCTCTGTTCTTATACTCTTGTTTGATGGGTAACACTTATTAAAAGTGATCCACTTCCCTGTTCAATCCCGTCTTTCCTTTATTTGCTGCAAACTCCTTCTACCGCTGGTATGGCCAGCCTGTTCATCGAATGGGCTCTAAATTTCCTTTCAACTCTTTTTATTTTATAATATGTTGTGTATAGTTAATTTTTTTAATTATCTTTATATGAAACAAGGCAACCACTCCGTCGAGAGATTTATTTATTTATTTATTATTGCAATATAAATCTTGGTTAGTTGTTCTGTGTGTGTCTGAAAAAGAGAAAAACATAACTTTTTTTTGTGTGTGTGAACAAGTTTACTGTTCTAAGGATTTTTTAAGCTCAACTAATGTGAAAGAGAGAACGGTCTTATAAACATATATATAGAAAAAGAGCAGTAACTTGTTAGATTGACATATATAAACTTAAATTTTTGTTCTATCATTATGTTGTTTCTCTATCGTTCCATTCAACTCTTTGTTGACTGGCTTGAGAACGACTGTTTCTTTTTATAAATGTATTTGTTTGCTTGAATGACTTAAGAGCTTCATATCTCCAGCTATTGAGATGTAATACAATGTATTGTTTATATAATTATAAATTTATTATCATTTGTATCATTTATATAATATAGATTAGGACATAAGATATACAACTAATCCATGGAACCTGATGCATTCCATACTTATCAGTGTGTTTTCACATCAAATACAGTTTTGAACATAATTTCCTCAACTTATATTAAATGATATAGTCATAATTTTTAGAGATGGATGAATAAATATTACTCAATACTTTTAACTTTGAGGGATACGAGAGAAATTGCTCAAATTTAAACAAATAGTCTGTAATTAATGTTTTTATAAAAGAATGAGCATTTAATATTTCGAAAGATATAGACAACTCACAAACGATGAAAAAAATCATGATCCTCTAAAGGGCCACTTCATTTCTTGGCCATGTTAAGCAAAACAAATTAGTTGCAAAGTTGAATCTAAATACACAAATAGTCAAAAGTCATCAAGATGTAGAACAACTTACATAAGTATCTTGAAACAATAGTGTGGAAAGTTAATTTACATGATGAATGAACAAAAAAATGTGCGGACTCTTCATTGCTGCAAATATAAGAGAATTCAAAATGTGTAGTAATGTTTGTTGAGAAACATGTGTCTCAACCTTGCAGTCTTTTTCTGGAAAATTCCAGAATTTATTTGAGGTAGTTTTCCACATGTTTATGCATTGGAAAATGGTTAGTGAGTTGTTAAAAATGAATCTTGTCCATAGTAGAATATAGGTGGGCCATTTTTAGAGCCTTAATGACTCATTTTGTGACTTTTAAGAGGGTCTAAGCTAGGGGACAAAATTATGGACGGGATTACTATTTTAACCTGGTTGTTTTTCCATTTTGGAAATGTAAATGTCAAAAATGGGCACCATGTGGCATGGTGGTTAAGCCCATGGTTTTGTAAAACCACAAGTGGTTTCCAGGTTGTAAAATCACTATAAAAGGAGAGCTTGGGGAGGAGTTTGATTATTGAGTTTTTTGCAAAACTGGATGCTAGAAGGAGTCTCTCTGAGTTCGAGTTGTGGTGATGCGCTCCTGTAAGAACTTGCATTGCAAGTGTATTGTAATCAGCTAGATTTGATAATACATTGTGCGAGTTTTGGAGGGTGGGGTTTTTCTCCCAGAAGGGTTTCCCCATGGTAATCACTGTGTTATGTGTTCATTGCTATTTTGTTTATGCTTTATTGTGCATTTCTTGATATCTTAGGAATAGTTAAGTTGAAATTTGCAAAATCATCCTCTCAAGATTAGCGTAGGAAGTGTTTCCGCACACCTTTGCTTCCTTACAAGTGGTATCAGAGCCTGGCCAGTTTTGGTTCTATTTGTTGGGTACAGGGTTTTTTGAGCTAATCAAGGTTTGAGTGGAAGCTTGTGCAGAGTTTTTCATTTTTGTGTTGCAAGATTGAAAAGATGGCAAGCATTTCAGGGAGGATTGATGTAGAGAAGTTTTCTGGCACAAAATTTGAGATGTGGAAGTTGAAGATGGAAGATCTATTGATTGATCAAGATCTATGGGATGCGATTGATGAGAATAAGCATAGGCCCGCAGATCCGACTTTAGCCGCACAATATGATGTGACTGATAGAAAAGCTAAAGGTTTCATCAGATTGTGTCTTGCAGACTCTATTATGATAAATGTCCATGAAGAATCTACTGCAAAGAAGCTTTGGAAGAAGCTAAGTGAGATCTACCAAGCGAAATCACTTGTGAACAAGATCTTCTTAAGGAAGAAATTGTATTATTTGAGAATGGAAGAAGGTGGACGAATTTCTGAGCATCTGGAAAGCTTTAATATGTTGGTAACTCAGTTGACCTCTGTTGGGGTGCCAATGGATGAAGAAAAAAGGTGCCAAATCTTACTATGTTCATTGCCAGACTCATGGGACAGCCTTGTGATGGCCATAGGGAGCACTGCAGTCATCTTGAAGATGGAGGATGTTGTTGGTTCTCTACTTTCTAAGGAGATGAGAAGGAAGGTTTCTCTGAATGCCAAAGAGGCTCTGAGTGTTCAAGGAAGACCAAAAGAAAGAGGCAAGAATGAAAAGCAGAATGGCCGTTCTAAGTCCAAGAATAAGGGGAGATCAAAATCTCCTGGTAAGTCCAAGATAATTTGCCGGAATTGTGGAAAGCCCAGACATTTCTGAAAGGACTATAAAGAAGAAAAGAAGAAAAAGAAGAAGAAGCAAGATTCTGATTCTGAGTCTGAGAAGGAAGATGGAGATGCTTTCATCACAGCCTTGGCCACTCGTGCAGGTGACAATGCATGGTTAATAGACTCAGGTGCATCTTTCCACATGACTCCTAATAAAAACTAGTTTAGTAAGTATGAAAATTTTGATGGTGGTAAGGTGTATTTGGGTGATAACTCAGTACTTGATATTGTTGGTCGTGGAAGTATTCGTGTGAAATTTTCTAATGGTAGAATTAGAAGATTTGATGGTGTCTTGCATATCCCGGGACTAGCAAGGAATTTTTTATCTGTTAGCAAGCTAATAGATGCGGGTGTGCATGTACAGTTTTCTGAAGCAGGTGTGAAAATGGTAAGAGGTGCTATGGTGATAGCAAGAGGAAGCAGATTGGGTATACTATACCAGCTTGATGCATGCACAGTTGAGTGCAATAGTACTTCTGATAAGATTGTGAAAAAGACTACTCATTTGGAAAAGGAGAGGGTTTCTCTTTCAACAGATGGTCGTGGTTTTGGGTACCCAAGGGTGCTCTGTCTACCGAATCAAAGTTGCCTGTAGAGAAGACCATGTTATGGCACCAGAGACTTGGCCACATAGGTGAGAAGGGTCTACGGACCTTGAAAAATAAGAACCTTGTTGATGGGTTGAATGATTGCAATCTTGAATTTGATTTTTGTGAGCATTGTATCTATGGTAAACAAAACCACATTCAGTTTTACTCGAGTTCTCATAACTCTTCATGTATTTTGGATCTAATCCATTCGGATGTATTTGGTCCAGTTGATGTTCCTTCTATTGGTAGATCAGTTTATTATGTTTCTTTCATTGATGATTTTAGTAGAAGAACATGGGTTTATTTTCTTAGGAGTAAAACTGAAGTTTTTAGTCATTTCAAAGAATTTAAAGCAATGGTTGAGTTGCAGACTAGAAAGAAAATAAAATGTTTGAGAACTGATAATGGTGGTGAATTTTGCTCCAATGATTTTGACACATTTTGTAAAGATTGTGGTATTAAAAGAGAGAAGACAACTCCGTATTCTCCACAACACAATGGAGTTGCAGAAAGAATGAACAAGACCTTGATGGAGAAGGCTAGGAGTATGCTGAGTGGAGCTGGACTAGAACAAAAGTTCTGGGCTGAAGCTGTAGCCACTGCCTGCTACCTGATAAATAGGTCTCCTACATCAGCTCTTGTTGATAAGATGCCAATGGAAGTGTGGTCGGGCCACAAGCCTTCACTTAGACATCTAAGAGTGTTCGGTTGCGAAGCATATGCTCATGTGCCAAAGGAGAAGCAGACAAAATTGGACAACAAAGTTGTTAAATGTATTTTCATCGGATATAGTTATGGTGTAAAAGGATACAAGCTTTGGAATCTTATTGAACAAAAGGTATTTTATTCAAGAAGTGTTATTTTTAGAGAAACTAAGCCTTCTTCTGTTACAGTGCAGCCAAAACAAACAGAACAAAAGAAAGATGTGATTCAACTACCTGCCACCAGAGAAAGTTGAATCGAGGCCCTTAGAAAGACAAGAAGTCGAGGAGAGCTCTATGAGTTCTGAATCATTAGAGGAAGAAGAGGTACCTGAACCAAATCTTGCTCGAAGGTCTACTAGACAAAGGAAACCACCTGAAAGGTATGGGTATTCTCTTGATGATTGGAGATGCATATTTGCATTGAATGCTAACATTGATGAACCGAGATTTGTAGAAGAGGCTCTTGGTATGAATGATTTAGAGTCCTGGAAAATAGCCATGGATGAAGAAATGGCAGCTCTTAAGAGGAATGAAACATGGGACCTTGTACCATTGCCTGAAGGACGAAAGCCTGTTGGTTGTAAATGGGTGTTCAAGAAGAAGATGGGTTCAGATGGAAGCATTGAGAAGTATAAAGCACGTTTGGTTGCAAAAGGTTACTCTCAAGTTGAGGGAGTAGATTATGGAGAGATTTTTTCTCCAGTAGCCAAAATGACATCCATTAGATTTTTACTTTCTATTGCAGTAGACTATGATCTAGAGATCGAGCAAATGGATGTGAAAATAGCTTTCTTTCATGGAGATTTGGAGGAAGAAATTTACATGACACAGCCAGAGCACTATGTGATGAAAGGTAAAAGTCATTTGGTCTATAAGTTGAAGAAATCCTTGTATGGTTTAAAACAAAGTCCTAGGATGTGGTACCAGAAGTTTGATACATATGTGTTGAGTTTGGAATTTGTGCGATCTAAATCTGATCACTGTATATATTTTAAATCTGATGGTGATCGTTTCTTGGTCATTGCTCTGTATGTCAATGACATGTTGTTTATTGGCAAAGGAAAAGGTTTGATTGCAGAGTTAAAATCTCAGCTCTCGATAAAGTTTGAAATGAAAGATCTTGGTGCAGCTAGGCACATTGTGGGAATGGAGATTGTAAGAGATAGACAAAACAGAAAGCTTTGGCTAGGCTAGAGCAAGTATGTTGGTACTATTTTGAAAAGATTCAATATGTAGGATTCAAGACCATTGAGTGTTCCTATTATAATGGGAACAAAGCTTTCTAGTTCACAATGTCCTACATCCCCATTGGAGATGGAAGAGATGAGTCGAGTACAATATCAGAGTGTTGTTGGAAGTTTGATGTATGCTATGGTCTGTACAAGACCAGACATTGCCCAAGCAGTGGGAGTTCTTTCTTGTTATATGTCTAATCCAGGAAGAGCACATTGGGATGCAGTAAAAAGAGTTTTCAGATACTTGAGGGGTACTTCAGAGTACTCGATATGTTTTCATGGAACAGGAAATGAGCATTCCTTAGATATTCGAGGCTATGTGGATTCAGACTGGGCCGGTGATGTTGATAGAAGAAGATCCACCAGTGCATATGTGTTTACATTATTTGGTGGTGCAATCAGTTGGATGAGCAAGCGACAGGCTATGGTCGCTTTGTCCACTACTGAGGCAGAATATATGGCAGCTACTCATGCCTGTAAGGAAGCCATCTGGCTAAAGAGATTGTGTTCAGATATAGAGTTTAAATAGGGTGTAGTGACAATTTACAGGTGACAGTCAGAGTGCAATCTACCTAGCGAAGAACCCTACTTTTCATGCCAGGACCAAGCACATTGATGTACAATATCATTTTGTGAGAGATATGATTGAGGATGGCAAGGTGAAGCTGGAAAAGGTAGAAACTTTGGTGAATGTTGCTGATGCATTAACTAAGCCCGTGAGCACAGAGAAATTCAGATGGTGTTCAGAGTCTATGGGCCTCTCGGCCCCTAGCAATTAAGTCCATGATATTTTGGATCCCCTAACTCTTGCAAGGTGTTCGACAAGTGGGAGAATGTTGAGAAACATGTGTCTCAACCTTGCAATCTTTTTCTGGAAAATTCTAGAATTTGTTTGAGGTAGTTTTCCACATGTTTATGCATTGGAAAATGGTTAGTGAGTTGTTAAAAATGAGTCTTGTCCATAGTAGAATATAGGTGGGCCATTTTTAGAGCCTTAATGACTCATTTTGTGACTTTTAAGAGGGTCTAAGCTAGGGGACAAAATTATGGACGGGATTACTATTTTAACCTGGTTGTTTTTCCATTTTGGAAATGTAAATGTCAAAAATGGGCACCATGTGGCATGGTGGTTAAGCCCATGGTTTTGCAAAACCACAAGTGGTTTCCAGGTTGTAAAATCACTATAAAAGAAGAGCTTGGGGAGGAGTTTGATTATTGAGTTTTTTGCAAGACTGGATGCTAGAAGGAGTCTCTCTGAGTTCGAGTTGTGGTGATGTGCTCCTGTAAGAACTTGCATTGCAAGTGTATTGTAATCAGCTTGATTTGATAATACATTGTGCGAGTTTTGGAGGGTGGGGTTTTTCTCCCAGAAGGGTTTCCCCATGGTAATCACTGTGTTATGTGTTCATTGCTATTTTGTTTATGCTTTATTGTGCATTTCTTGATATCTTAGGAATAGTTAAGTTGAAATTTGCAAAATCATCCTCTCAAGATTAGCGTAGGAAGTGTTTCCGCACACCTTTGCTTCCTTACAATGTTCTATTAGCTTCATTCACAAATGTGTGTCCATGTCAAGATCAATTCATCCAAGGATTGAAAATAATTTGTGAAAATTTAGATTGGACATATTAACTAAATCTAGCATGTAATATACTGCAATCTACCTAATGCCTATTTTAGGTGCCAATACACTAAGTACAAGATCAATGATTTCCCTTTTGTGGCCCCATAGATCAAATCATCCACTTGATTTGTTGAGGATCATTCTTTAAACTAGAATATACACCTTAAATTTTAATTTAATCTATATAAAGTAAGCCGAGAGATATCCTTCTCGAGGCACCTATATGACTTTAGGGTGTAAAATTCATTTAAAATAGGTGCCTCGAGAAGGATATCTCTTGGCATACTTTTAATAGATTAAATTAAAATTTAAGGTATATATGCTAGTGGTAGTCGCGTGGTACGACATGGAAAACATAAAATAAGTGCAATATATAATTATATAGTATCTTTTTATTAAATAAATTATATTATAATATTATTATATTATTACACAGAGATATATGAAATTTTATATATCTATTTAAACTTTTTCTAATAATATATATTTGTTACAAGATCAAAGCAAATACTTAGCTCTAAAATATATCAAACTTTATTTAATGGCAAGTATTATGGTTATGGTTAGCATTAGGGTTAAGGTTAGTGTTATGGTCGAGGATAAGGTTTACATCATGGTTTGGGTTAGGGTTTATATCATGGTTAAGGTTAGGGTTATCGTTACAATTTAATATTAGAGTTAAATTTATGGTTAGGGTTAGGGTTCAGTCTGAGAGTGACAATTATGTTTAGGGTTTACATCAAAGGTAGGGTTAGGGTAAGCATAATTATAGTTAGGGTTAGGGTTAGAATTATAACTTGGGATATGGTTAAGATTAGGATTTGGTTTATGGTTATATTTTGGATCGAAGTTAAGGTTAGCATTATGGTCTGGGTTGAGGTTTACATCATGGTTAGGGTTATGATTAGGGTTAGTGTTTAAGGTTAGGGTTATGATAATGGCTAAGGTGTATAGCATGGTTAGGGTTAGCATCAAGGTTAGGGTTTGGTTTTGGTTTAGGATTATGGTTTAGGATAGGGTTTTTGATTATGGTTAGGGTTAGGGTTAGGGTTTAGCATTAAGGTTAAGTTTATGGCTAGACTATAGTGTCAGGGTTACAATTACTTTTAGGGTTTACATCAAAGTTACAATTAGAATAAGAGTTATGGTTCAATTACATTAAAGTTAGGGTTAAATTAGTATTAAAGTTCAATGAGGATTAGGGTTTTGGCTAGATTAAGATTAGGAATAGATTAGGATTAAGGTTCAATTTGGGTTAGTGTTAAGCTTAGGGTAGGATTATTGTTAGGGTTAGGGCTTAGGATTATGGTTAGGTTAGAATTATGATTAGGGTTAGGGTAAGGATTATGATTAGGGTTTTGGTTTGGGGTTATGGTTAGTTTATTGTTTACATCATGGTTGGGGTTAGGGTCATAGTTAGGATAAGAGGGTTTATATCATAGTTAGGGTTAGGATTGGGGTTGGGGTCATGATTAACATTATGGTTTAGGGTTAGGGTGAGGATTATGGTTGGGGTTAGTGTTTAAGATTAAGATTAGGGTTAGGGTTTCAGGGTAGGATTAGGATTATGGATAGGATTTACTTGTAGGATTAGAGATAGGTTTTGGGTTAGGGTTAGGGTTTATGGTTATGGTTGGGTTATATTAAGGTTTAGAATTATGGTTAGGGTTATGGTTTACATCATGGTTGGGTTTGGTGTTAGGGTTAGGTTTATGGATAGGCATAGGGTTACATTTATGGTGAGGATTATGGCTAGGGTTAAGGTTTACAACATGGTTAGGGTAAAGGTTAAGGGTCAAGTGTTAGGATTAATGTTAGTGTTTATATCATGGTTATAGTTAGGGTTAGTTTTATTGCTTGGGTTAGGATTTAGGGTTTGGTTTATAGTTAGGTTTATTTGTTGGTTTAGGTTTTATATCATGGTTAAAGTTAGGTTTAAATTTATGGTTATGGTTATGGTTTACCTAAAAGGTAGGCTTAGGGTAGGCATAATTACAGTTAGGGTTAGGGTTAGAATTATAACTAGAGCTATGGTTAGAATTATAACTGGAGGTATGGTTAGAATTAGGATTTGGTTTATGGTTATGTTTTGGATCAAAGTTAATGTTAGCAGTATGGTCAAGGTTAAGGTTTACATCATGGTTAGGATTATGATTAGGGTTGGGGTTATGATAATTGTTAGGGTGTATATTATTGTTAGGGTTAGCATCAAGGTTAAGGTTTGGCTTTGGTTTAGGATTATTGTTAGGGTCAGGGTTTATGATTATGGTTAGGGTTAGTGTTTAGTTTTAAGGTTAAGTTTATGGCTAGGGTATAATGTCAAGGTTACAATTATGTTTAGGGTTTACATCAAAGTTAGGGTTAGAATTAGGGTTATGGTTCAATTACATTAAATTTAAGGTTAAATTAGTATTAAAGTTCAATTAGGATTAGGGTTTGGGCTAGATGAAGGTTAGAAATAGACTAGTATTAAGGTTCAATTTTGGTTATGGTTCAGTTTAGGGTAGGATTTGTTGGCATATGTGTAGAGCATGATGACATGATGATATTGTATGTTGTCATTGATGTCAATATGCTGAAGTATGAACCAGTATGTTGTAGTAAGCAAACTAGCAAGAGAACCGGTATGATGATGTAAACTGATATTTGTGAAAAAGTGAAGTGGTATGTTTGTTCAAGGTGAACCGGTATGTTGGAATGAGAACCGGTAAATGGAAGTTTTGCATCGAGGTTTCATTTGGCATGACTAGTGGTTGGTAGTCTCAGCTTCAGGGTTTCCGGTTGATGCATTCCAAGATTGTGTGATTCAACCGATGACATCTTGTGATGAGTTAGCATTGTAATGATGACCAGATAAGTGTTGTGACATCAGCCTTATGCGTGTGAAGGATTTCCTTGAGGATCTTGCATGGAGATTGATCCTATGTACCTCGAGAATGTGCGAAGTCTCTGTAAACAGTGGAGAGCGCATGATGAGTTATCAGCTTCCTGAAGCAACAAAGAATGAACGCTAGAGAACGTCTTGAGATCTATTCAAGACTTTTGTATTCGATGCAGTGTGATTAACGGTTAGGATTGAACTGACTGGATTGTAAAACCTAAATGCTTAGGGTTTAGGGTTTATGCTAGCAACCTATCTGTTTCCTATAAGGTCGATGATGTTTTCCATTTTGTTGTTGTTGGCAAATGTTATGTGTGTATCTCAGTGAGTGATACTTGATTCTTGCTAGACTGGAGAAGTGTGTTGATACCTGCAGATTGTGATTGTAGAAGAAAAGGAGCTAAAGTGGATCTGCCTTGGCATTAAGTGATGTTATTAGATCAGTGTATTACCTGTTGACTTCTAACCATTTCAATAGTTGGAAAATCCCTTAACCAGGTAGCTTTAACAAGCTTTTGTGTAAATCCTTTAATAGGGTGACTCAATTCAATGAGTTCTTCAAATCCTCTTGCGAGGTAACCTTTAACAAGGTTCTAACCTTTAACCGAGTATTTAGCCATCCCTTAACTAGGTGATCCCTAGCAGGATCAGTTCCTAGCAGAACCTATTGTAACAGTCTTTAACCGAACTAGGCTCCTAACAGAGCGGACTTCTAAAGAGTTCAAAGAGCATCTTGTGGGTATTCATCTCCACCATGGTTTTTCCTAGTTGGGTTTCCACGTGAAAAATCAATGTGTCATGTGTGATGCCTTTCATGTGATGGTTTAGTATTTTATGTCAAAGTGGTAAAACATGTTGAACTAGCAGTCATTATATTTCTAATGATAGATTACTTGCTTATGCATAAGGGTGAAGTGGAAATGAGGTATTAGATTGTATGGAAAGCTAAGGGTTACCAGTTTATGTCTTTCACATGCTCACTGTGTTTTACCGATAGTAATCTGATTTAGACCGGTGTTATTTCTCACCAGTCAAAGTTTAGTGTGTGCAGTCAAACCGTTTCAGGGTAAGGTATTTTTCCTATACTAATTCACCACCCCCCCCCTCTTAGTACTATTTTGGTACTATCTATTCATCATTTATTCATCAGGATTATTGTTAGCATTAGGGTTTAGGATTTTGGTTAAGTTAGTGTTATGATTAGGGTTAGGGTAAGGATTATGATTAGGGTTATGGTTTGGGTTTATGGTTAGGTTTATTGTTTACATCATGGTTGGGGTTAGAATCATAGTTAGGATTATGGCTAGGGTTAGGATTATGGATAGGATTTACTCTTAGGATTAGGGATAGGTTTCAAGTGTCATATGTTGTATAATTGAAAAGTAATTGATATTATTTATAGTTGATTTGCAATGTAGATAATGACATACATAAACATTCTCCATCTATCAAAATGCACATTTGATAGATAAGAACAATCATTCTTGTAAATCAAGCAAATCTAGATTATTCTTGAATCCATAAATCACAAATTTTCTATTTGATTCATTGCTTGATTTGATAAATTTATAATTCTTAAAATACACTTGTATAAACACTCATATAATATAAATAATAACAGTGCTCAAGGAGTACACTACATGCCAATGATAATGTTGTCTGGAACTACAAAATCTATAACCCCCCAAAAAACCATTCCTTATCCAATTACAAAACAAAAGGAATAATAGAAATGATTTTCCTTTGCAATCAGTTCCTTTCGCCTTGGATGCGATGAGCAAGCTTAATATTGTTGGGCATGATGAAGACCCTCTTGGTATGGGTGGCATAGAGGTTGGAGTCCTCAATGAGCCGTGCTAGGTATACCTCCAATGCCTCTTGTAGTGCAACAACTATGAAGCTTTGGAAGTGCAAATCAATCTTAAAGCCCCGAGCAATATCTTTAACGAGTCTTTGGAAGTGCAAATTCCTCATAAGGACCTCAGACTTATTCTTGTATTTGCAAATCTTGCAAAGAGAAACAATGTCAGGCCTAAACCTATGTGGCTTCACTTTGCATGTCATTGAAATAGTTGGTGTAGCTGTATTCCTTGCCAATTGCTTGTGGGGAGCCTTTACCCTGATCGACATCCTCGTTGTATGCTTTGTACAGGCCATTATTTACCCAATGAATGATTCTCCTTCTATACTGAGTTTCCCTCTTGTCACAACCCTCCTTTATCACCTTTTTACAAACTCTATTATATTTCTTTTGGATAAACTATTGAATGAATATTGTAAAGGAATAAAAATAATAAATCACACACACACATGGAAAACATATATATATATTTTTGGTTATTTAAATTCCCTCACCCAAATTAAGGCACATGTTGTAGGAGGAATAAGAAGCTTCTAGAGGCTTCTCCACCACCTTGCATGTAACTCCTCCCACTAAGTCTAATCAATTTGCATGAAGGCCAAATTGGGAGAGAATCTCTTTTTTTCAATTAAAAATTAGGTAGTGGAAATTTGAAATTTTTTATATAAAAGATGTACAAGTTTCAAAAAGAGGTGTTGGCTATTCCATAAGAAATTCTTCAAGTAAAATTTTCCTTTGTAGTCAATTTTCATTTCAGCTAAGATTTTTGTTTGGGAGGACTTCTCTTCAAATTTGGAGGATCAAGGAAGATTTGTAGAGGACTCTACACCATTTTCAAGCACCCAGGTTCTTTCAAATTTAGTTTCGTGCATCTTATTCTTGTTGCAGATTAGATTTGATTAAATTATTTAGGAAATTAGAATCATTTGATGAGAATGAGATTTATTTGTTTCAGATTTTGATAAGAATTAGTTTCAGTTTTTGATAAGAAGTAGATTAAATTATTTAGGAAATTAGAATCATTTGATGAGAATGAGATTTATTTGTTTCAGATTTTGATAAGAATTAGTTTCAGTTTTTTATAAGAAGTAGATTAAATTGTTTAGGAAATTAGAATCATTTGATGAGAATGAGATTCATTTGTTTCAGATTCTTGATAAGAATTAGTTTCAGTTTTTGATACGAAGTAGATTAAATGGTTTAGGAGATTAGAGTCATTTGATGAGAATTAGATTCATTGTTTTTAGATTTTTGATAAAAATTAGATCCATTCATTTCAAATTTTGATAAGAATTAGATTCATCCAGATTAAATCGTTAAAATATCTTATTAAGTTTTAGATTTGAAGAACTAATTCAGAACTACCTTTATCTCCTTTCTCCAGAATCTTTTCTCTGGTTATTGATTTAAAGTCTGAAATGTATTCTTTTCTCTGGTTATTGATTTAAAGTCTGAAATGTATATTTGAAAGGATCTCGCTGTAATCAATCTCTCTAAGATTTCTCATTTTCTGGTTATCTAAATCCGCTGTAGAAATACGTTTAACATTTCCCATTTGTGAAAGATTTTCCCTGTGTGTACAAATAAATTATCTCTTTTCTCTGTGAATAGATCTCCCTGTGTAAAGAACCAAAGAAATGAAAAAAAAAACCTCTCTGGTTACTGTTTCATTGTATTTTGTCCCTGAAATTTAATCTGTAACATTATTATTATTATTATTTTTAACATACCTGTTATCTACCCTTCTCTGAGCAATTTTCAATAATTTGAAAATGCAATGCTCCTACATCACAAAAAAAAGAAAGATCAAAAAAATAATAATATATATAATCATATATATATATATATATATATAATTTCAAACTTTAAGAAAAATCCCCTAAAAATCCATAACGCACGGCGTTCAAAGTAAAGGGACGGCAGCATGCAGGGCGGTTACATTAAAACCGTCGCAGGGGTACGGAGGGGCCCGCGGTATCCCCTCATCCCTGCAGCCCTGCACATGCAGGGCCGCAGGGGTGATGGGACCCGTGGTCCCCACCCCGCACCCTATTTACTACCCAAAATAAAACAAGTTATTTAATTAAAGTTTTTTTTCCTTTCTAATTTGTAAATTGAAGTTTTAATTTGGGGTTTTTTTTTTAATATATATAAATTAATACTCTATGTCAATTACTATTGGTTATTTAGTTAAAAAAAAATTAGTTTGATAGTAATGGCATTTAGGACATAATGATTTTTTTTCAGTGTAAACTTTAAGATATCGTATTTCGACTTAGAAAAATTGGGCTAATATGTAGCAAGTTCATAATTAAATTATCCTTAGTAAGTTTTAAAATTGTAGACTATATTCTCTTAAAATTTAAGTTACTCAACCCATTAAGAATCATTGGGACACTTGATTGGCCTTTAGAGATTAACTTACATTAGTACGATTTGAACCAAATGCTTAAATTTAATCGTTATTTTGGACTCGTTAAATCTTCTTACGTCATGCAAATTTCTCATAGATTAATTACTTTCATTGATGGTTCATAGCATGTGAATTATTTATGGAATAATTACATCTTTCATGCAAGTACACATGTAATTACTATTATGCAAGTTTCGTGATGGTCATTATTATGCAAATTACACTTCAAGTAGTTATTTCAATTATTTACGCTTTCAATTTTTGTTTTCGTAGTTAGAAAACTAAACAAAGGAAGTTGGAAAAACCAAAAATAGCAGCGTTCGGTATATATGGTGCCTCTGGGTCACGCTTACGGGTAATGTCGTCGTGTTGAACTATTGCACTTAACGCCTAATAAAGCTGCATTAATGACGTCTGTGGCATCGTCCCTATAAATCGTCGGGGAGTAATAAGGGACATTTGGAAGTTAAAATCCAAGGGGCGGGTAATCCCTCTTGGATCGATAATTTAATAAGATAACTTTTAAATGATTTTCACATCCGTTGAGATACACCATAGTAAACCACTTTTTAAGGATGGTCAAGTTAAATACCCTCATGAAATTTATTTTCTTTATTTATTTATTTCATCTCGAAGGGATATTGGTGATTTGCAATTGGGTGACGCTCATGATAAGTATTAGGGTCTAGTTATTTTTGTTTAGGCCACAAGCAATAGGCCATTTTGAGCCTTCGCTTAAGCGCTACCATTGTGGGTAGCAACCGCAGAGAAACTGTCTGGGACACTGACCCTAGAAAGGGTTGCATACCCACAAATCAGTTTACATCAAACCATAGATTAGAAAATAGAACTACATATTTTACGCCTTGATCCCGTGCCAAAGCGGGTATGTAGGCAGTCTTGGGATGGAGTTGTCCCTCGTACTCAAGCATTCGTGGGTGGGGTCTAGGCTTGGTTGAGTAAGAATCCTAATTGAGAGATAAGATAATCAATTTAATTCAATGCATACTCGGAAGGAATCCCGTATGGATTCGCTTGACTTTCCGAGGCTTTAAGTCAAATTCCGAGGCGGAATTCAAGCTTGTATTATTTTTAATTACTCCTAAGGACGGCGACCTCGGTGCATTCTTGTTAGAAGAGTGTAGTACTTAGTGAGTGGCTCAAGACCCGAATGGTCCCGATGAGTCTAAGTCTCTGGCCAGAGCATCTCCTATCCCGTTTGGATGGATGCCTACCCTGTATGGGTAGATGCCTATCCCGTATTGGATAGATGGAATTTTACATCCCGTATGGACAATTGCCTAACCCATATGGTTAGAAGCTCATCCCGAATGGATGATTGCCTAATCCTAAGTGGATGGATGCCCAGAGTATGCAATTGAATAAAACATAATGAAAAAAAAAAAAAAATTATATATATAATACTCAATCTTTGTGGAAATCAATTTTGGTGGGTTGCTACACCTCTCTCCACATAAAACAAATTCAAAATCTTTGATACGTATGTTTGATTTGAGAATTCATTGTTAATAAAATAATATTTAAGAGTAGATGCAAAAATATATTCACAAGTGTACATGCTCTAAAAATTCCTATTTGATTTATGTGTAAAAATGATTAGTAAAGTTATATTGTGTATGCATTAATAAAAACTAATTGAATAGAGTATCTTTTTAATTGTGAAATTGAGAAAAATTAAAAATTAATCTAACATTTCTATTCTATTATTATTTTAGTTTTTTTGCATGCAAATCACTACAAAAAAAATAGAAATATATTTCATTTCTATTCTACAATTCCTTGTTTTTTTGGATTCAAATCAATTGAATTCTAAAATTAAAATACATTCTATTTATTTAAATCTTTAAATATAAAATTTAAAATTAAAATTTAGATATAAATAGAATCTTTCTTAAAACATTTGGATATTATAATTTTATTTTTGAATAGTAGCATTAACACTCCCGTCTCTGTCTCTTACTTCCAGTTTTAAAGAAAATGACCAATTATGGTTCTCTATATATACTTACTTCATGGATATGTTATAAAATATAGAGAGGATGTATTTCTGATACATTGATTTTTGTAGAAAGTTGAACAGATGTAATTGGCCCTTCTTGATGGTTTTCAATTTTTATAAAATCAGCTATGGTTAATTCAGTAATGAACATGGCTTGATACTTTCTAAAAAACTGCTAAGATTGATAAGATTTTTCAAGAAACAATGTTTCAATTCTTTGTAGTAAAAGATGGTACAAACGTTCACCATTTTAGATGTATCTTGCTTGAGGGGAAAGACATTCTTTTGCAAGGAAGAAATTATTTGAGAACATAAATGTGTGTACTCATCAATCAACATGGACATCTAATGTTATTCTTACTGTTTAAATTTTACCAAAAAAGAGTCATGAAAGATATATGTGCTTCCTTGGATTCGAAGGCAACCGACTGTGAAGAAGATGTGGTATTTCATATGAAATGGTTTGACAAACATATATTTAAATATAATGCTGCATGTGAAAGTTTCGACAAATTGCCTCAAAGGCTCAAGAGATGCCATCTCATGGAATGCAATGATTGCAGAACATGGATTTGTTGAAAATGCTTACAAAACTTTTAGGCAACTGTTATTGACAATATTAATTTTTAAGGGTGCCTTTATAGTCAGCAGAATTGAAAATAATAGTGATGCCAAACCAAGAACCCTAGACATGTTTTCCATTGTAGACGTAAATGCCTTGAGCTCTTCCACTGGGGGAGAATGTAGATTGTTGTCAAGTGTGATGGGATCATCAAAAACCAGCATATATCCAAACTGGAGACTAAAGTTAGCACTATCAGGTGGTTTTGCTACTAGCTAGTACAGATGTTGAATTCTCAACATGGGAGCCAAGGTAAAGTATATCGTGGTATTAAAATTGCAAATTCATACATGGCTTTAGAGTTTTTTGCTTCTTGCACTCTGTCGAATGTATCAATGCAAGAAACACAAAACATAATAGAAAACACAAATATAGGGATTTATTATTCATAATTCCCATTGTCAAACTTTTTAGTAAACGCAAGTCGCAGGTGTAAAGTTTATTCCACTATCCATGCCCTGCCAGCGGAAGTAACATGTATGCTAAAGGTTTAAGCATATACAAGGCGGAGACAAACTCCTGAGTAGAGCACCACATGATATCGTGAAATGGAATGATTGCAGGGTGTTTACAAAATAAAAGTGTTGAAAAGTATCAAGCAAATCCAAATTCCATGGTCTTTTCCAGTACCCTCCTCATGCATGCTAATGTGGATTAATCAAAGAATAACGCACCCGAATGTATAAGAGAAGAGGATGATATTGACTTAAATCAAATGAGGGGTTGCGTGTGGATGCAAAAAAGGAGCAGATTCAATGAAAAATATGAGCAATGCAGAATAAATCAAATCACTTTTTCATTATCCTTCATCAAACAAAGAAAACTCTTCGGGAACTTGATTGCTAGTGATAAACATAGTGACATTACATTTCACCAAGCACACGGAAGAGTTAAGGAAGTATATAAAAATCGGCTTGCAAATGGAGAAAGTTCAGGCACAATTAGACATAAATTTAAGGGGAAGCCTGAAGTCATCAATGCCTAATTCTCACCACCTTACCTTTTAATGAATAAGAATGTTTTTGATAAAGATAAGCAGGTTTTACATGAACCGAAACCAAGAGTTTTACAAAAACTGGCCAACAGACAACCAAACAGAAACCAATAGTAAAACAGGGGAACACCCTAGACTGAGCTCAAAAGCAAAAAGAAACAACAGGCAACAAAACAAAGCACAGAAAAAAACTCAATTAAGCGAGTGCACTAGCTCCTTGTTCTTCTAGATGGTAACCTTGTTGATTTCCTCTAAGTTCTCCATAATGAACCAGGAGGTACCCTTACTGTTGCTCCTGCTTCTAGTCCTGGAACTAGGGCCCATAGTTTTATTGCCACCCACAACAGAATCTTCACCACCTAGATCTTTCTTTATGCTACTGTCACTAGGATAATCACTGTCAATAGGAATGGATCTGTACTCCGCCACCATGTCATTGATCTTTTCCAGCCCCTCCATACTATTTCGCATGGCCTCCTTGCTTATGTCTACCAGATTCTTAAGGTTATTCTTAATCTCCTCCATAGATTTCTCAACCTTCTCAATTCTTTGCTTATGATTACATTTCATAACTTCCACATCATGGGAAACCTTTTGGGTCATGATCATGAGCTTCTCCATTTTGTTAGGCTCAAGCAAATTAGTGAAGATATCAATTATCTCCTCAATCCCCTCTTTGAGGGTATCAATCTCCTTCCCCACCCACTTCCACAAGTTCTCCTCGCTTCTAGTCGCTTCCATCACCTATCCTAAGAAGTTATCTTAATGAATAAGCATGTTATTGCCTATCCTAAGCAAGGAAATTGGCAAGAGTGAAGCCATGGCCTGAGTGTGTACAAGAGCAGTGGATGATATTGACTTAATCAAATGAGGGGTTGCATGTCGATGCAAAAAGGAGTAGATTCAATGAAAAATGTGAGCAATCCAAAATAAATCAAATCACATTTTCATTATCCTTCATCACACAAAGAAGAAAAATATGAGCAATCCAGAATAAATGAAATCACATTTTCATTACCCCTCATCACACAAATAAAGCTCTTGCGGAACTTGATCGCTAGTGATAGACATAGTGACATTATATTTCACCAAGCACGCGGAAGAGGTAAGGCAGTATATAGAAATCGGCTCGCAAATGGAGAAAGTTCATGCACAATCAAATACGATGACTTAACCAATATTGAGCATAACATTCACAGAGGGGCATCCGCCACATACCTGTTTCCAACGTAGATTGCTAATAATAGATCTTAAACCTTCTTGAAATCCTTTCCTCCTCCTACTTGACCGATACACCAAGAAACCTGCACCTTCTAGTGTGATGAAAAACAAAAACTAGATTAATCATAGATAAATAGAAAAAACTCAACCATTATTATGGTAAAGTAAAATGTAAAGGAAACGGTTCATTATACCTATTCAAATGCAAGATGAAAGTGAAGTACCTCACCTCAAATCTGAATTCAATTAATATTGTTATAGTCACCATTCCATATTCTTTAGGTTTTATTTTGTCTTCCTTTTCGTCAAAATTTCAATGGTGGTGCTTCATGTGGCTTCTCATTGAAGTTTCAATGGCGCTTCTTCGTGTGGTTGGCGTTAAGGAATCTATGATAGCTTGGAATGGTTATAACCTGATTAATCTTCACTTCTACATGCATAACTAACGGGAATACAAAACACTTCTTTTTTCTTACACCGACACCATTGGTGACCTCTATTTGGTGCCATTGTAGGTTACATCTCTCAGTGTAAAAATTAAGAAAAATAGACAATGATTTCACATCACAAAAGAAATATTGCTATATTGATGCAAGGAACAAACTCCACTCCACCCTACAATATCAAATCTCATAACATAAAACATACAAAGATTGTTTACTCTAAAATGTATTACTTACATTGCAAATAAGAAATGCAATTTTATTCAAACCAAATCTGCTAACACAAGGTCACAGACATTGGCCTTTTATTGGCCTTTCTCCCCTCTTTACATACCAATCTAGCTATTTAATTTCAACCTAACACAAATATCAACTATCATTATATTCTAATGGCCCATGCCTATACACTTTTATTTGTGGTCTCCCCCACAATGCCTTGGTAATCTACATTAGGGCCCCCACTACTCCATTCATAGCCACACCTTTATTCTTCCTCTACACACCATACCCCCTACATTTCTTTTGACCCTCAATTTTCATCACACCTTTCCCTTTGTTTCTCATTGCACCACCGCTACTAGCCCACACACACTTCCCCTCTCTCCCTACGAAACCCTCTGTATTTAATGGGTTGATGTCTCCTTCATGGACTGATTCCATTTCATTTCCCCAACCTCTTACCTCTTTGACCTACATGACCCACTCCTCTTGGAGTAACTAACCCCTTTGTAGTTGCCATCCACCCCCAATATAGTTGGCAGCCAATATTAAACAACTTGCTAAATTTGTTTTAATAATCTACAATTCGGTAAATGATCAATGCCTCTTCCACATTACTTCCTCTGTCCCCTCATTCTATATTAAATTTTGGTGAATAATTGCATTAGACACACTTGGTAGAAATTTTGTGAGTGTAGGATCACAAAAATGGAGTTGAGTGATAGAATCAACCTTTGAGATTCCGAACAATTTGCAATGAAATCCTTCATTGTGCCAATTATACATGAAACTTTTTTTTTTCCTCTTTTTCTAGCAGTTTGCTAGAACAATAATCACCCTCCTCTCATATTTCTACTTACCACTCTTGACTCCTCTTATGGATTGCCATTCACCATGCACTATCCTGCTCCACCAATGACCCTCTCCTCTCTTCTTCTCCTTCATGGGATCCAACCCACCATCTGTAGAAGTTGATGGTCAACCACATGAGACAAGAATCATCTGCAAGAAAAATACCTATCACACAAAAGAGATCAATAAAATATTGTATGCTCTATAACAACCAAAGAATTTTGTATTAATGCACAAAAAAATAGAAGATTCAATATTGAAGGTGCAATTACAATGAATGAATGACTTGTTTTATAGAGAGAAAGAGATGCCTTAATCCTAAAATTACAAGAACAAAAGAAATGCAAAGTAGGAGCTAAATTAAGCTCAACTAAAAGATAAAAAAGATAACTAGAAGTGCCTCTAAGTGAACTTAAATTAAAAAAATCATAATACCTAGATAAAATAAAGCACATAACTTAAGCTTAAATGAAAAAGTAATTAAAAGACATAATTAATAAATATTTAAATTATCTTAAAATTACTCTAACACCATCAACTAACCCCCTCCACCAACTATCCTCTCTAATCTTCAACTCTTTTTGTGGATTTCAATCCACCACAAACTAACCACCTCCACCAAGTTTCACCTACACAATCTTTCACAAATTCCACATGCAAATATGCAACATCTATATTCCACCTTGTCACTATACGGTCGTCTTTTTCACTTGAACACATAAATCTATCTTAAATTCTTTATTACAAAAATCATAAATATTTGCCTCATTTCCTTCTATTTCAACTTCCTCACTTCTCACATCCTCGACTTCATCATACAAATATTTCTTTGCATATAAATCAGTACTAACAACATCCATCTTTAACATCTCTTTTGTATTCAGTACCTCATTCATCTCAATATGCAAATCATCTTTCACAAATTCAAGAAATATGGCTTCACCTCTTTCATCTAATCTTCTATTTCCACCACAACATTTGTCTTCCTACTATCTATTGCAATATTTTCATCTACATACAATAATCTCTCCTTTTCATCATAAAAAAATTAAGATCATGCATTACATCTTTCATTGCGACCTTTGCATTGCCACTGTCTATTACCAAATCTTCTTCACCTTCACTAGGTTCTTCAAATTTAGGACCCACAAATTCCATTATCTCAACTTCTACATCTTGCGTATCTTCTTGGATTGTCACAAAATTGTCACAAAAAATCTCATGTCTTCTTTACCTTTACTTTCTTCGGGTGTTTCTCCATCAACATCTTCATCTTCAACCTTATGACCAAATATGGTGTCATTATCACTCTCCACTGGACTTCTCCAATTAGAAACACTCAATGTTGTTACTTGTTCAAGATAACTCTCACTTTCCTCTTTAGGTTCCTCTAAACTGATCTCTAAAATTCTAGTCTTATTTGTAGTTATCTTGGTCAATATGTCCACTCTATTCATGGGATCATTCATCTCATTCTCCACCATTTCTTTCATAACTTCAATCTTATTATTTTCTCTAATCTTCTCCTCTATTCCAACATTAATTTATCTTTTAATCAAGTTTCTAAGAGTCTCTTCCATCATTTCTTCCATCTCATCAATGATACATGCTTATTTTCTTATCTCTATTATTTGTTTATATAGTCTATAGAAATTGATTCTTTCTTCTAAGTCTAAAATCTACACTCTTGATCTCACATCTATTTCCTTCATTATGTAATAAGATATACTTACTTTACCTTGATCTTCTCTTTCTCTTCTCTTTTCTTACACCTAATGTGTAGGTTTCTCAATGTGAATTTGCCTCAAATTGATGGTTCTACTTCCACTTCCAAATCAGCTATCTTACTTACAAATTGTCCCTCTACTCCATGATTTGTTTGTACACAAAAGATGCACTCCTTCAAACCACTTCTATAAATCTAGTGCAAATTGCCTCATGTCTGGTGATCTTCTTACGCACGGACTTCTCCTCAAAACTCTACCCTTAGGTCTTAGTGCCAAGCTACCTCAAAATCAACAATCTAATTGCACGATGAGAAACACCCGCTTTGATACCATTGATGTGGGGAACAAAATTGACTCTTCCCTACAACCTCAAAAATCATGACATAAAACATAAAAAGATTTTTTTTTCTCAATTGTATGACTCAGATTGCAAATAGGAAATACATTTTCATTCAAGAAAAATCTTCAAACGCAGGGTTATAGACATTAGCCTTGTATTGACCTTTCTCCCCTCTCTAAATTGTTGGTCCATTTTTTAACTTGGACAAACTTAAACTTTTAAGTCCTAGTTCATAGTCGACTTTTTTCAAGTTTTTAAGTTCTAGAGTTCTTAAAATGGCCGGTTTCTCAATAGTTCTAGAGTTCATAATATGGCCGATTTCCTGATAGTTTTTAGAGTTCCTAAAAAGGCTAATTTTGTGATAGTTCCAAAGTTCCCCGATTCCCCTATTTGTCAACCTCAAATGGTTCTAGTGTTCCAAAAATTCTTGATTTCCTGACTTCATTGATTCACAAGTCCAAAAATGCATCTAAAAGCGGCCCATCTAGTACTTTGGTCTCAAATGCCCCCAATTTTAATTTTATGGCCATACGAGCTCATATGATATGTTATTTTGATCTTTTCTCTATGGAGTGATATGGTTGGTAGGGCCAGTTTACAAAGGAAGTACCTCAATTTTGTTAGTTGTTCAAAAATGGTTAATAAACTCATGTTTTATTTTAATTATCATAACTTCTCACAAACTTCCATTGCCCCAGGATGCCCAGTTAACCCGTAGTGAATTTACTCAAAAGTAGCTATAAGAGAAATTAAAAATTTCTAACTTTCTCTATTGTTTATGTACAATAATTTAAAACATTTTAAAATGTTTTCAATCATTTTGAGAGAATAAATTTCATGTGAATATGAAAGGGTTATTTCATTCTTTTAAAAGCAAGTAGTTACTGAAACTGAAAAGGCTAATTGGAGAGTCTTTAAATATGTAATTAATAGATTATGGAAGGATGGCAAATTTTGATCCCCCTTATGCTTTGTCATATGAGTGAGACTAGATTAGAAGGAAGCATTTTTGTTCCATCATTTTAATGGAGAGATGGCAGTGTGTTTTTCTTTTAAAGCATAATCTTTATGTACAGATGTAGAGCCTTTGAATTCTTTGATTTTGTTAAGAAAATAAAGGAAAAATTTGTCTTTTCATTGCAATAAGTTTATTTTTAATTGTCATTTGCTTTGTGATTTGTAATTATTCTTGATATTTTTCATCTATCGTATCAGATTGTAAGTGTGATTATTATGAGAACTTTGAGTCTAGAAGTAATCATATCATCTAAAGGGAATGGCTGCTCATTTTTCCTAATTATCTCTTGTGTGTGTTGAGTGAGTGAAATTTGTGTCATTTATCTCAGATTCGTTTCTTTCTAAGTTTATAATTGCATCTGTGTCATATCTATGTGCAAATGTTAGTTTTTCTTTCCTTCTTTCTAGTTAAAAGTATACCCCAAAAAATTAGAATTAGATCATATGAGGGAGTTGTACCTCTAAAATTCAGAGGAATATTGTTGATTTAATTAGTAATCTCTCCAACTGTTAGTTTCTTGTTTGTCTTTCATGCTGGTATATCGATTCTTTCTTATAATTATTTTGGGAAGACAAGTTAACTAACATATGTAACAATCCAACTATTTAATTTCAACCTTACACAAGTGTCAACTATCATTCTATTCTAATGGCCCAAGCCTATATACTTTTCCTTTTGGTCTCTCTCACAATTCCTTGGTAATTTGCATTAGGCCCCCACTCCTTTATTTATAGCCACATCCTTACTCTTCCTCTACACACCATACCACCTGCAATTCTTTTGTCCCTCAAGTCTCATTACATGTTTCCCTTTGTTTCTCATTGCACCACCACTACCAACCAAAACACACTTCCCCTCTCTCCATATGCATCCATTTGTATTTAATGGGTTGATGTCATTGATGCAACCATGGTCTAGAAGGTTCTCAAGGAGAACAATCTAGATCATGCAGCAAGAGTAACACCACGAAAGAACCAACATAGAATAGAGAAAATGAAAGATCGAACATTCACAATATCATGGATTCATCATAAATTAGCCAGCAACATGTTGGAAAACATGTAGGCTTACAAGCTTGGTTAAAAAATACATTTTAGATTACATTTCAGAGACACCCTATTCAGAAGGCATTTTGATGGTTCCCTCCTAAGGTGTTTAGATAAACAAGAGGCGGAATGGGCATTACGCGAAGTACACGAGGGTATCTTTGGGGCACACTCAAGTCGGCTCACATTGGCTAAAAAGATTTTGAGAACATGATACTATTGGCCTAAAATGGAGGTAGATGCATATAAAAGACTAGTGAGGTGGATTGGATAACAAATATACAGATCAAACATATAATCACATGAAATCCAAAGACATAATTTGAAATGCTCAAAACAAGAAAGAAATGCATATACCTCACAAACCAATACCTTCTCCTTCGGATGGAGCTTGATGAAGTGAAGGCGCCCTTGGATGATGCTCCACTTGATGTGCTCCTCTTGCTTGCTTGATGTGGATGTCTCTCCAATGTTGTGCACAATATGAAATGGATTCTATGTGGATGATATGGACGAAATGGTTAATTGTGGATGAAATATGATTTGGACAAAATGGCTCTCCTCTTGCTTGCTAAGATGATTTCCTAGGCTCAAAAGGGCATCATAAGATTACTAAACTTGGAGATGATCAATGAAGGGATGGAGTCCTCGATTTATAGGAAGAGGAGAGGAAGAATGGATGGTTGGGATGGATCCAAGATGGAGGGCTAGGATTGCTTGTGAGCCCACACAAGGTCCAAGAGAGGGTGTGGAGACCAAGAGATATGTCTTAAAGGCATTTCTTGTCTCCACACTCCTCAAGGTGCATTGGGAAGGCTTCCCAAGGTACCTTGAGAAGAGCAAGGTGCATTGGGAAGACATCCGAATGTGCCTTGAGAGGAGCAAGGGATGTGACATTCCTTGAAGAAAGGAGAGGAGGAATTAAAAATTCTCCAAAAGTGGGTGATCATGGGGATTAGAGGAATAAGAAGGAATTAAAAATTCCTTGGGAGAGAAGATGCCTAGAGGATTGTGAGATTTTAAAAATCTCACATTCACCTAGGAAAAGAGCATTAAAAGCTGGTGGTTGGATGGAAGGGACAAGGGGTTGACTTTGTGGCTAATCATGTTAGCAACTCATTAGGAGGGGATTAGAGGAAATGTTAGGTGGGATTAGGAGTTGTAGGAGGATTTGATTAGGAGAGAGAAGGAGTGGTGGGAATTAAAGTTTAGAAGAATAAGGTTAAGTGAGTTTAGGAAGTTTCTAGAAGAATTTATTAGGTTAATGATGAATTAAGAAGATGATTTGTAGGAATCATGTAGGTTAACTAATTAATTGAAATTAATTAGCCAAGAGGAAGATTTGTGAGGATTTAATTTTTTAGAAGAATAAAGAAAGGGATTGATTTATTAAATAAATTAGTCACATACTATAGTGACAATATTAATTATATTTAATTAATATTGAGGAGAATTTGAATTAACATAATTAATTAATTAATTATGTGAGGAATTAAAAGTAATTAAAAGTAATTATTTTTAAGTGTCTACATTTTGCCCCTCTTTGAAGCGAGGTGTGATGATGCATTGATTCAAAGAATAATCTCATTTCTTTGATGATGATATTGATTTGATAGGATGCCCCAGCTCTTGATTGCTAAATTCTAGTATGAGCTTGATGGCTTAGGTAGGTAAGATTGAAACATCATGTTCGATTCGATTGATAATATCTAGATTCAGTCTGGTTTCAAAAAGGATTCATCCTGTATAAGACAAAGATGATCAAAGCATCTGGTTTTAGGAAGGATTCATCCTGTATAAGACATGATTGATCACAACATCTGGTTTCAGGAAGGATTCATCATGTACAAGACATGATTGATCACAACGTCTAGTTTCAGGAAGGATTCATCCTGTATAAGACATGATCAAAGTGTCTGGTTTCAGGAAGGATTCATCCTATATAAGACATGATTGATCACAACATCTGGTTTCAGGAAGGATTCATATTGTATAAGACATGATCAGAGCGTCTGGTTTTAGGAAGGATTCATCCTGTATAAGGCATGATTGATCACAACGTCTAGTTTCAGGAAGGATTCATCCTGTATAAGACATGATCAAAGCGTCTGGTTTCAAGAAGGATTCATCCTATATAAGACATGATCAGAGCGTCTAGTTTTAGGAAGGATTCATCTTGTATAAGACATGATTGATCACAACGTCTAGTTTCAGGAAGGATTCATCTTGTATAAGACATGATCAGAGCGTCTGGTTTCAGGAAGGATTCATCCTATATAAGACATGATCAGAATCAGAATTAATTATGTGAAGAATTAAAAATAACTAAGATAATTATTTTTAAGTGTCTACAATGAAAATCTCGGTCCAAGTTGCAGAGATTCAATTATCAAATCTCTAATAAAGAGTGGTATTGGTATTGTGTTGGATCAGAATCATAAGCCTCCTTATGATTCTAACATTTTTGTTCCATGGGTTGGGGATACTATTTCCTTGTTGTTGTTTTGCCTGGGATTGAAAATGATAGGGAAGTGGGTGCAAGCCTTCTTGAAATGATTTATAATATCCATTGTGCAGGTCAGCCAGTAAGATATAATTTAATTGAGCACATTGTAAAATCCATGCAAAAAAAATTACTAATGATCAAAAAGGTTCCTGTAAGACATTTAGGTTCTCATCCTACTTGTGCTATCTCCTTCTATCCAAGTATCGTGCAATATTCGAGACCAACAAGCTTCAAATTGTGAGCTATAAGATTGATGAGAAGAATGGGAAGAGAACAAAGTGTCCAATATATGATTGGACACCAAAGATAAGGATGCATGATAACAAGAAGAACTACAACCATTTTGTAGACTTCTTTTTTGGCACCAATGTATAATGAAATTACAAGCACTCCAATGCCTAGGTTGCCTGTGTCTTGTAGACATTGCATTCAACTCGGAAGTCAAATAGAATTGGCTGACTGGTTCTTCATGGAATAATTCTTTGTGTTAAGGTTTTACGGATCGACAGTAAAACCATACAGACTTCCAATACATGTGACAGAGGGTATTTGCATTAGAGTATGTACAACAATTGGAGAGCATAGATAGACACTTCCATGGTTAGCAAAAGAAGAGCATATTTCCTTCCTTGCCTTTCTCATGTGGAGGGTTCACATTTGAGAGAAAAACATTCAATGTGGCACATGATTTTTTGACAGTTTTTAACTTTGGTGATGAGGCTTTCTGGAAGTATGATCCAATCGGTGTAGTTCAAGCAAGGCTTAAGAAAAATGGGAACTCTTCAGTGTTATGTCAACATAAAAGTAAACCATTGCTAGAAAAGCTTAGAAACATGGACTCCTGGGATAAGGTTAAAAAAGAGATGGAGAAAATTGCAGCTGACAATAACATTTCAATAGAAGAAATTTTATCACAAATTATGGCATTGCAAATGCACACACAGAGGAAAATAGAGGAGGGCCAAGGCATCCAAAATAGGAGGTCCTACAATTTCTACCTTAAATTTGCTAATCCACCTAAGAAATCTATTCCCAAATCAATTTTGCATGAATGTAAAGAGAATTATTGGACTCAAACCAAAATAAATGATTTTTGGACTATGAGGAAGAATCTTGGTGAACCAAAGACAAGTGCAGAATTTGAGAGCATCGACGAGGATGCGGAGTTTAGCAAATTGTGGGATATGGAGCATGGCAGGACTGCAGATGATTATGAGCATGAGATTGCCATTGAGCCCCCTCCAACAACTACTATAGTCCAGAAAATATTAGGTGGAGTCAATGAGTTCATGAAAGAAAAATATAGCAAAGGGGCAAACCTTGTGGAAAAAATGGGTTTTGAAGGTGGTGGTCTAGGTGCCAGAGGAGAGGAGATTTGGTATCCACTTCAAGTACAACTTCCATCACAGTCAAAATCAAAAAGTCATCTTAAACCAGTCATTCGACTTGATTCTTTAGATTCATCATGGATAGGTACTACTCATTACCCTCAGGGTCCACCTACATTTGTTTCAGGTTCAAATCCACAACCACCACCACATCATGGTATTCCCATTGGTGGTGAATCAAGTGCCACTGCCACTGGTGGAGAATCTAGGGATAGTATTCCTATTATTGTTCAGTCAAGTGTCGTTGTGATTGGTGGGGTTGGCATGGGTACTACTACTGATACTAGTTGTCTTGGTGTTGGACAAGGGCAACAACAAAATATCTCTCACAAGAGGCCACTAGAGGTAGATACTCAATCTCATACTATTGAGAATCCTATATCAAGTGCCACTGACACTACAAATCAATCATTTGCAGCTTCAGATCACACACCTCAAAAGACTATGAAAACTACACATGAAAGTGTTAGTGGGAGTGGGATAGCATCAGGAACTGTTGTTGGTAATCTTGGTCAAGCATTAGTTAAAACCACAAGAATAAGTGGAACTGGAGCCTATGGTATTCCTATGTCACCTTTCAAACATTCAATTGCTTCAGCAAGCCCAGATTTTCAATTTCGTGATTACTATGAAAAATATGAACACACAACAAAAGTAAATAAAGAAAAAAAGAAAGCATTTCATAGGTATTCTGTGTCTAAAGTTGTAAACGAACAACCTGCAAGGAACAGGGTATTTCCAACATATGACCCACATAAAGATATGATGGAGTTCATGGTTGTTATGCCCTCGACCCCATCTAAAGATAAAAATCCACCACACAGTCAGATAGATCCCTCTCAATTTCAAGTTAGCACCCTCCAAATGGATTTTTCCAAAGTACATAATGTAGACAAAATTAGTGTGTCAAAAAGGACTAACGAAGTGGTCTACACTTCACTGCTAAAGGTGGAGAGAGAAAAAAATAAACTGGAGAAACAAATAGAAAAGTTACAGGTAGACCTGGAAAATGAAAAATCAAGGAGGAAAGCAACAAATAGCAAGTGCAATGATTTACAAAAAACGATAAAAAATTGCAAAGCAGGAGAAGATGGATGCAGAATTGAAGGACCTAATTGGAAAAACTAGCTAAAAGCAGTAAAAAAAATTGCTGAGGAAAAAGCCAGTTTTCAAAAATTATACAAAAGTTATGAGTCTGTTGCCACCGAAATGAGAAAATTACAGGACCTATTGGATCATGGGAAGGAAAAAGAAAAATATTTGCAAGAGGAAGTAGAGGAAGAAAGAAAAATGTGCACAAATGAAAAAAGACCTGGACAATGCAAATGATAAAATAAAAACTTTGGAGGGTAGATTGAAAGATAATATGAAAAATACAACGAAGTATATACAAGAAAACATTTGGCGGCAAGTAATGTAGAGGAGTGAGAAGTTGTGTGAATGGTTTCAATTGACTGAAAGCATGAGACTAATTTATAAAAAAATCAAAGGGCACTATGAGAAGAGCACACATGCTTATTCAAAAGAGGATATGGCAAAAAAGATTTTGAAAGTAGTCTACAATTCCAGTGACAGCTACTTGGCATCCAAGGGAATTAAGAGCCGCATTGATGCCACAATTAAGAGATCATCTATCATTCAAAAATGCCAAAAGCTAAGGGAAACAACAAAAGTTATGGAAAGTTGTGGAAAAAAGATATTGAAGCTGGAAGAAAAGAAAAATAATTTGATTAAACTTGGTTTTCCTAAGCTTGTTGACAAATCAAATAAATTCATTGGAGAAGAAGCTTACAAAAGAAGCATGGAGATAAAAATGAAGTTTGATTTAGACTTGCTTCCAAAGGACACAACTCCCCAAAGCTTTCTGGAATTCATCCAACCATTTACAACTCTAAATTCGGTATTGGATGAAACAGTGATGCCAAGTAAATCTTCTAAATATGGAATGTTGATGAAGTTGGAGTTGACTTTCCATAGTTTACAGAAAATTGACCTTCCATCAGACGAAGAGTGGAGCACCCTACAAAAACTGGCACAAATTTCTTAAGAATCATAGTATGTATTGCACAATTTTATTCTTTTACTCTTAATTTCAAGGTTTTATGTTTTTTCCATTTGCTATTTTGCTAATCCAGCCTATGAATCTATGATGCACAGTGCAAAACTTCAGCTAGTAAATTTGTATTCTCAAATTCTCCCTTGCTTTAACATTTATGTGTTTCTCTATTTCTGATTAGTAGGTTTTAGGCACTGCTATTATCTATGTTTAATTTGTCATGGCATGAATTAATAATTAATTTTGAACTTTGTTTTTTGAACAGGAGACATCAAACATGTAGCAGATGTTAAATTGGTAATACGGCCTGTGATGGCCATATAAATCTGTGCTGAGTTTTTTATTTTGATGTTTAGTCTTCACATGTTGCAAACTTGCAATTCGACCTAAAGCTGTTGTTGCTCCCTTGTTTCTATAAAAGAGAATTCGGGGTCATTTGCAAAGGGTTCTGAAACTTTGTATTCACTTTTGCATGGACATTAGAGAATCACACAGGAGCTATTGTTGCTCTCTTGTTTTTATAAAAGGGAATTCGGGGTCATTTGAAAAGGGTTCTAAAACTTTGTATTCACTTTTGCAATTTGCATGGAGAATCACACAGATTGGTGTATTACTATTAAATGAATTGTATCATATGGCTATATTTTGAAAGTATTAATGAAAATCTAAGTTCTCGACATGTGTATTACTATTGGATGAATTGTATCATATGGTTTTGAAATGTATCACATAGATTTGAGACTCAAACACAATAAACATCTCTGTATCAATAAACACATTATGGTTTTTTTTTTATTATGCTATTTTAAATCTGGAAATAGAAAATTGAAAAATACAATTACAAATCAATATTAAATTCTAATTGCAAAAAGTAATATGCTTTTGTAATATGAATGATGAGATACAGTAATAAGATTAATAAATACCAATCTCTTACAGTTGCCATTCATCCTCATCAAATTCAGAGCTTTCTTGATTCTTGTCTGTGGTTTGAGTTTCTTCACTCTGAGTTTGCATACCTTCGCCGAAGTGCATCTCAATGCTACTAGTAGGTGACGGTCTAGTACATGGGGCAATAGTCCCACTGGCACTTTGGTTTGAAGTGTTGCCCAAACCTCTTCTTTCACATTTGGACCTCCAGATTTGTAGTGCCCTATTGTAAGGAAAAGTGTGGACATCATACCTAGATGTATAGAGCCTCAAGGAATTTTCCAAATTTTTGTCTAGTTTGTTTCTTAGCTTTGATTTTAGGAACCCCAAAGCACTGAAAACTCTCTCATCTTCCACCGAACCCAATATCATGGTAAGACATAAATCAACAAGCTTCAAATATTCTGGCATTGAATCATGCAACATTTTGTTTTCAGCTATAGTTTTCCAAAGCCTTGTTACTGATCCCTCTTTGCGGGGGTTCTCCATTTTGGCATATTGTTCTCTCATAGTGTATGCAAAATGAGATGATTGCTCTCGAAGATGAGTTTCGTCTAATATTCTATTTATAGTTACTCCATTCAATTCTCTGGATATGCAAAATTGTTTTATCAAAGTCAATAGCTTACTTTGAAAATCGGCTGCACTGTTGAGGCTCCAATAATGAGGAAACATGATAGACATGCCTTCGAGTAGGTTGTCGGGAGGGAATCAGCTTCTAATTTGTGAGGAAAGA